>NW_027185759.1:32678160-32738589 GCF_028583685.1 Petaurus breviceps papuanus
GAGAGAGAGAGAGCACTATATCTAGAAATCTCTAAAGTAAAAGTAAAAACATCAATAGAATTTATTATGCTTTTTTTAAACTATAAGGAATGCTGAACATTCATAGCTTGAGACCAGTTTTCTATCTGGACACAGCACCTCATATTCCACATACTCCATTCTTTTCCCTTGATGCTCCCATGCCGCACCCCCTCCCTCACATGGCAGGTGGTACGGTGCAAGGTAGAGAATACTCAATTTGGGCTCAAAGGACTTGAGTTCAAATCTTGTTTCTGCTATCTGGAAACCTTGGGTAAGTCATTTTACTTTTCCATCCTTCCTCTTAAAAATGACAAGGTTGGACTAGAACAGTAATTTTCAAAGTGTGGTCTGGATGCTGCTAGGGGTTCCTAAGACCCTTTCAGTGGGTCTGCCCGCTCAAAACTGTTTTCATAATAATATCAATGTGTTTTTATTTCTAATACAGTAAATACTGATATATAGTTTATTTTCACCATAATACTAATATATTTTCCTTTTTAATTCAGTGAATATTTGTGAATGTGTATATGTTATTTCCTTATATCTTCTCCTTCTCTCTCCCTCCATATATAAATACAGATCCATATGTGTGTGTGTGTATCACATCAAGGAGATTTTTGTTTAGGACACACACACATGTATGTATACCACCTAAACAAAATCTATCTTAAGTAGGAAATAGATAGATGATAGAATAGATATCCTACACAAAAAAATCCACCTAATTTTTGAGCATAAAGAGATATTGAGACCAAAACGTTTGAGAATCACTGGCCTCGAAGGCCTTCCAGCTGGGAGATTCTGTGCTCTTAAGACCCACCAATCTCCCATGATCCTTCGCGGTTGGTCTCATTACAATAAAATTGACATTCATTAGCACAGCCGAAGCACATTCTCAGGCCGGGCTCCATCTGGAGGAGTCTTTGCCGAACTAGTAAGAGTTGTCTGCACTTGGGTTTCCGCTCCTTGGGGCGGCCTCTGGCTCTTGACCCGGTTTCTATTCATTCTGCATTCCTGTGGTCATCTTCTTTCTTCCTGTTGGTGTAGGGTGAATCCCACACGCGGCCCGGGACCCCAGCCCTCCCCTCTTCCATCCTGTCTCTCCTGTATCTTTGCAATAGGGCGTTAATAATCAGACGTTATTCAAATAAAGCGAGCCAAGTTTTTCGCAGATGTCTTGGAGGGGCCCTCTCCTTAGTATGTTAGCAGTTGAGCCAGCCCTTGCTCAAGCTCGTTCCGTCCCAGGGAAAGGCTCAGAAGGTGTCGTCGTCAGGGCTGAAGTCAGACCTGACCTTGTACCACATTGTCACTGTCCAAGGCCTTCAGTGCACGACGGTCCTTACAATGTTCGGAACAGTGTGCAATGATTTCCAGGGCCACGCGCAGCAGACACCTGGGAAAGACGCAGGCTCCTCCTCGGAGAGCCCTGCTCGGCCTGGCCCTGCGCTCCCTCCTCACTACGCCCCTGGCTTCGCTCGCTGCCTGAGGATGCGATTAAACTGTGGTCCAGACATCCGGCTACTCTGCTGCATTCGGGCTGGGCACAGACCTCCTCGAGAGGGTACGAGGCAGAGGCTGCTTACCATAATCATTGCTTCCCTGCTTCAAACGTTAACTTCCCAGCGTTCCTGATTCTCTTATCACGAAGTAATTCAAGTAGCCCAGCTCAGATCCTAGGACAGCAGTTCGCTTTTACTCACGGTTTTCCACTCCCAACATGGTTTTTTCTTCTTGGCCACCTAATTCCTCCCCTTCTGGAAGAGAACGGTGTACAGGGGAGCAGTGAAGGAGGGAATCCTACGGGTAGAGGAAAGACGTCCACAAATAGACATTAGAAGAAATGGAAAATTGACAAGAAATGGGCTGATTTGCCTCAGTCTTGACTCTGTGCATAACCCCAAAGCGCTGAGGTTAACTCTAAGGTTCTCCCATAACATTCTAAGTCATATTTCTCCCTTTTTTCTTTCCTTCCCTCCTTTCTTCTTCTGCACTCTTTCTCTTTTCACTTTCTCGCTTTATTAAGCACCTACTGTATACTAGGTACTGTGCTTAGTGTTGAGGATTCAAAGACAAAAAAGAAACAGTCCCACCCTCCAGGGTTTATCCAATTATAAAAAATAATTTCTTTCCCCTTTTCTCATCCATTTTTCCTCTTCTTTCCTTCTTCCCTCCCTTCCTTCCTAACTTCATTCCTTCCACTGTTTCTTTCTCTCTTTCCTCCCTGTATTTTTGCTCTATCTATTTTCCTTCATTTCTCTTTTCCACTCTTCTCTCTGTCTCTTGCTCTCCTTTCTCTCTTTCTTGCCTACTTTCTCCTTCCTGCTCTACTTCCTTCTTTCTTAGCTTTTTCTTTCTAACCTTCCTCTGACGTTTCCACCTTCCCTCCATCTCTTCCTCATTTCCTAACTTCCTTCTTCCCTTTCTTCCTTTCTCTCTTTGCTCCCTGTATTTTCCTCTCTTTCCTTCCATTTTCCTTTATTTTCCACTCTTCTCTCTGTCTCTTGTTCTCCTTTCTCTTTTTCTCCTTTCTCCTTCCATGATTTCTCCCTTCCTTTCTCTTTCTAATCTTCCTTGCTTCCAACCATCCTTCCTCTCTCCTTCCCTTTTTACTTCCTCCCTCTTCTCTCTTTTAATGTTAAGATATTTGCCAAAGATGAATCTAGAATGATATAAGTAGGTTGTAAAGACACCAGTCATAAAACTGAACTCAGCTGATGCCCTCCCCCAATATCCAAGTAACATTGCTTTGGGGTCACTTCCAGGGTGATTTTTTCTTTTGAATCTAAATCTTTCCTGAGGCAGGACAGGCCTTGCTAATTTAATAGTCCTTTACTGGTGTCCTAGGAAAGTAAGATAATTGTAACTCATCAAAACAAGTCAATATTAAGATTATAAAGTCGGGGTGGCCAGGTAGCATAGCGAGTAAGAGCACTGGCTCCGGTGTCGGGATCACCTGGGGATCAATTCTGGGCTCAGATGCTTGGCACCACACCCAGAAATAACTGGCCGTGTAACCTTGAGCAAGTTACTTAACCCCGATGGCTTTAAAAAAAAAAGACTATAAAATCATTTGGACTTTAATTGATACATGTTAATAAAGAACCATATTAACAAAAAAACTTCTGCAGTCGAGACTTTTTTTTAACAGACACCCAATTCCAATGTGGTTATTATGGAAATTAACCACAAATCTCTTTCACCTTTCTGTTCCCATAGGTAGAGTTTTAACTGTCTACTCACCCAAAGGATGTAGTAGGGAAGTCATTCTCATCAGAGCTGAGGAAAACAGGGAGTTCAGAGAATGAACATCACATTTTAACTGGTCAGCACTAACCAATGCCTACAGGGGATCTGAGCTTTCATTGGATCACCTCTTTTATGATTCTAGGTCACCTAAAGATCCTGTCGCATGTGTAGCCTCAGAGTAAAAGTGTGAAGTTAATAGTAATAAGGGTCTAATTAGTATTAGAACCTCTTGACTTTATAGGTGGGTTGGAGATTCAAGAATTGGAAGAAACAGCATCACAGAACAAAACTCGAAAGGAGATTGGATAACATCTCATCCAGCTCCCTCTTGTTCTGGGCAAGGAAGCTTAGGAGAGGAAGTGATTTACCCAACATCATATATTTAATTGGTGTCAAGTAATTGTTGTTCAATCATGTCTGACTAGCTATGACCTCATTTGGGGTTTTCTTCTCCAGCTCAGGTGACTTGCCCAGGGTCACACTGTTATTATGTGCCTGAGGCCAGATTTGAATTAGTCCAGGGGCTCTATGCACTATGGCGCCACCTAGCTGCCCTTCCTGTCAAGTAGACACTAGTGATTGGGGTCTATGTATGAAGCCCAAAGTGTCTTTCAGACATGCAGATTCACTGACTGCTACCCCTGAGTGTAATTACCCCAGGCTATTTTTGTGGGTCAGCATCAGCACCCATTCATAGTTTCTGATCCCCCATCATGTGTTTCTTTTACCAACCATAGGGCAAAAGACACTTCATTAATCCTTATAACAAAATAAGTGATCTTTTTAAAAAAGATTATTGTCCTAAATCCACTGCCAAAATATGGTAGTGTTGAGGTCTAGGGGTGCTGGGACCCCAAAATTGAAGGGCAAGCCAAGAATGAATTGGACTCAAGTCTTCTTTCAGTCAGAGATAAGCCTTATTAGAGCACTAGTCTGGGTGGACGAGATTTTAAGAATCCGTGCTATGGGTCAGATTTTAAGAATCTGAGCATTGGGCAGACTCTTAAGGAATGGTGGGGCAAGATGAACCTTATATACAGAAAGTTCTGTGGGAAGGATCTAGGAGTGGTCAAGTGGTCTGGTATAACTAGAAGGTAATGGAGAAGGACCTGGAAGGGCCAGGTACCCTAGGTGAATGCCAGGAACCTGGGTCAGATGGAAGGGGTCTAGATGGAATTAAGGAGTAGCAGTCTAAGGTGGGGCCACAATCAAAGGTCAGTTGACTGGGATGGGTCCATGCTTCAGGAAAATGCCAGAGACTTGGCCATGTGGGAAAATTCAAGGAAAGTTCTGGGGGGGGAAGGTTTCTAAGACCCATACCCCATCATTCCTCCATCAAAAAATGGGACCCAAATTCTTTTGGGATAAGGGGAGAATGTCTTGGCTTCTGAAACTGCTTCTTGCTAGCAAGGGACATAGAGCTGTCTCTGCCTCCCTGGGTCCTGTTCAAAGGGTACATAGCCTGAGCAGTCATCTGGAAGTTGATGACTCAGATCCTGCAGGAGACAAACCTGGCTAGGAGGTTAAGCAAACAAGGACCAAACAGACACAAAAATAGTGTAGAGAAAAGACAATTTCCCTGGAAGGAATTAAGGATGACTATGGCAAGGCCAAAACATAAAAGTAAAAGGGCATGTTTGATAGGGAAGGCTTTTGCTGTCGGATATCCCCTTTCTTTCCAAACTGCTCCATGGGCATGTAGAAAATGGAAAACATATTTGGAGTCAGTAAAAACATTTACTCTTTTATTTTCCCCTAGCTCTAGGGTTCTGGTGAGTGCAATTAATTCTGCCTTCTGGGTAGTGGTCCCAGAAGGCAAGGGTTTTGGCCCCTATGGCATGGAGGCTGACTACCGCATACCTAGCTCTCCTAAAAGCTTGTTCAATAAGGGTTGTTGGGCAGAGGGTGTCACACACTTTAAGAGTTAGATCAGGGGTATCTAGGAGCAAGTCTTGATATTTGGTGAGCCTGCCACTAGCCAGCCACTGGGAACGAACACAGTGTATATATGATGTGAGCATATGTAGGTATGATCAGAGCACACATGTGTGGTCATGTGGAAAGAGTTTTGGCTTTAAAATCAAAGGACCTGAGTTCAAATCTCACCTCTTACATGTATTTTCTTATATCCTTGAACACCTACTTTGCTTTAGAGCTGCAGGAAGTATTTTCCTCTTAATGACACAAGCCCCTCTGACAGCCATACTCGGGCAATTAGCTATAGAAGCTCAGAGGCATTTTTAAGTTTACCTTTAAATTTGACCCATCTCCCCTCAGTTTTGTACTTATTTAGCTCAAGGTTTTTTGTTTGTTTGTTTGTTTGTTTTGGAGGGGGAAGGCAAGGCAATCGGGGTAAGTGGCTTTCCCAAGGTCACACAGCTAGTAAGTGTGTCAAGTGTCTGAGTCTGGATTTGAACTCAGGTCCTCCTGACTCTAGAGCTGGTGCTCTATTCAGTTCAAGTTTTATTTGAATGATGGCCAGAAATATTCTTTTAATTCCTGTTATGTTGTTGATGTGAGTAAAACACTTCTAGGAGTTCCACTTAACAAAACACCAAAGAATCTAGGTTTCACTATGGTGGGCAATAGCCTTCTCAAAAGGTTCTTTGATCTCCCATCATGCCCCATTTTTCCATGCAAAGCACAGCATCTGAGCCACCTGGAAAGGACCAGAAATGGCCTCTGACCTTTACCCTACTTCCCACTAGCAACCCAAATCACTTTCCTGTCTACCAGTAAAAGGAGAAATGCCCTTAGAATGCACTACCAAGATTTGCCAAGGCAGTGAGCTCCTCAACGAAAAGGTTCTTTGGTGACATTTTGCTTGGAAATCCAAAAATGTAAGGCTCATCTCTGAAGATAGTGGATCACCAAAGAACAATATTTCTTCTAACTTTTATTGTCCTTAAAGTTGTAAGTAAATAACTATTTTATAAGGACAAGGGTTGGACCAGTGATTTTATGGGAATGGGGAACTTCCAAGGGAGGAAACTCCAACCTACCAATACAGGTCGGCACCTTCCCTGCAATTTATAATCTCAAAGAGTTGTCCAAACCACTGAGAAGTTAACTGGCTTGTCCAAGGCAAGTCAAGGTGTCAGAGGCAAGATTTCAACCTAGTTCTTTTTAACTCCTGAGGCCAGACCTTTATCCATTCAACCATATTGCCTCTCATTACCATCCTACATGGGAACATAAACTGTGAGACTTAAGCACAGGTTAACAGGGCTTAGTTTGTGGCTGGGGGAGGAGACAAGCTATGTTGACAATCCAACTTCTAACATTTCATCCCAGTCCCTTCCCCACATTCCTTTCCCTTGTTCCCTTCCTCCCTCCCCCAACCCCACCCCCCAGAGAGTGAGACTGATGACTTTGCACAGCCCTGCCTCACTTAAATCCAATTCACTTGCAAGTCCTGACATCACCTTCCTGACATCAAGATCCTCTTCAAGAACTAAGGACAAACAGCAACAATTATCCTTCTCTCCCAGGGTGAGGTTGGGTTCACAGATGGGTTTTCCAGGGTTGGGACTTAAGGAAGCATCTGTTGCTCTCAGTGAGTGAAACTGAGAACTGAGGTTAATATCATGAGATAAATCATAATCCATCCCTCAGAAAGCAGGGGCTGGGGGTGGGTCTTGGGCCTTAGAAGTCAAGATCAGGAGACTTCATGGAAAGACAGCAAAACTTCTCTCCTCTACCCCTAGATGCTGCTTAAGAGTCTTCCCTTTTTCATCCCTGACCTATCCTCACTGAGTAGAATCTGTCCATTGTAGGACAGACAGGCACATCAGCGAGGTTGCTCTGGGGACAGTCCCAGGGCAAACAGAAGATGTTCGGGCTGCTATCTCAAGAGCCATAGGTGGAACACTGGATGGAATCCAGGTTAAGGTTAGAATGCACATCTTACATGTTTCTTTTTTAGAGAGGGCTATTTTCCAAATATGCAAAGTTGACCCAAGTCAAAGAGAAAGGCTCAAAACCAAAAACAATGAGGAAAGAGAATTATTAGTTGTTTCTTTCCTGGTAGAGGTCTTTGTTCTTGAAATTGAGGTTTGAATATATGGCCATTGTGATAAAAGGTCATTATAAAATCTCCCATAAACCTCTCCACCTCAAAATAATTTTCCTTATTCAGTGAGTTATTTTTAAGCCTTCTTTAAACTAGGTCCTTAAAAAAATGTACCTTTTAATCTCTTAAGGAAGAAAAAAAATAGATGAAATGTTTATACTGTCCCATAATTCAGAAGCTAATGGATGGCTTTAAGGGATATATTTACCTTCCAAGTTTGAAAGGAAACCTGGTTGATGCTTTTCATTCAGGACCCCTGGAACTTGATCACTGGAACTCCATAGGCAACATACCATTAGATTACAGGGAAGCTACTTAACCTCTCTATCTTTCTCCATGTGTAAATTCAGAAGATAAGTGGCCTACCTCACTGTATTATTTCAAAGATAGACTCCCTAAGAGATTGGAAAGCACTTTACAGTTATTAAGGGCTCAGTAATTACCAACTCTGTATTCACTCCCATGTCAGATCCCAAAAATACATCCTCTGACTTCTAATCTAAGCAAAATAGTGTTATTTGGACAAGAATGCAGCAGCAGTTGAAGGTGGTCTTGAGGGCCTTGGGCTTTATTGAAGAAATCTGAAGGACCAGTTGTTAACATATTGACAGGGAAAGCAAAAATAGGAATGACTTATTTCTTTTCTTCTTGTCTGAACATTTCAATCCAAACCTACTCAAGAATACTCTATCATTAAAAATATAATTTACTGAAGTAGAAAATGGAGTTCAGTTAAATGCTTTTTTTTTCATTTCTAGATGTTTGTATAATACTTTGAAACAACAGTTTCCCACAATCCAAGGTGAAAATTATGCTCAGCCCAAAGTGAGGCCTAGTTTGAGTTGGCATCATCAGTATCAGTTAGATAAAAAGAAGGCTCCCTTCAATTTGGAATTTTGCCATTTTTAAAAAATGACTTAAGTTATCCAAACCGTTCTATCCAGAGACATTACTGTTAGATCAGTGGAGAACCCAGAATGATCCTAAAGAAAGACAAATGGGGGCAGGTAGGTAGTGCAGTGAATAGAGCACCAGCCCTGGAATCAGGAAGACCTGAGTTCAAATCCAACCTTAGACACTTGATACTTAATAGCTGTGTGATCTTGGGCAAGCAACTTAACCCCAATTGCCCTGCCTTCCCCCTCCAAAAAAAAGACAAAACAAAAAAGAAGTTTGAAAAGATTATTTCTGAGGTTCCTTACAGTTCTAAAAGTATGATAATGTTGTAAAATGTATACTCTGGCTCATTTTCTCAAGGCAGGCAGATTACATCTCCCTCAGGGTTCCAAAGTACCCTGAAGGACTTGGGGAAACTTTTTCTTTATTTCCATCAGTTCAAGTCCCTTCTAACTGTGTTGCCCCCATTATTAGGGGCCCAGTGACTACCATTCTATTAAACTCCTCACATCAATTAACTTTTATAAATGATGTTTTATTTTCTCCCAAATAACATGTTAAAACAATTTTTAACATTTGTGGTTTTTTTTAAGTTTTGGGTTCATTATTCTATTCCTCTCTTACTCCCCTCCCCCCCAGATGGTAAACAATCTGATATTGGTTATACATGTGATATCATGTAAAACATTTCCATGTTAGTCACTTCATCAAATAACTTTTTTTAATTGTTTTTAATAGTTTTAAATGTTTTCCCCAGTTACATGATAAGACAATTTTTAACATTTATTTTTACAAGATTTTGAGTTCCAGATGTTTTTTCCTCCCTCCCCTCCCCTCTTTTGAAAATGGTAGGCAGTTTGACATAGTTTATACATGTGCTATCATGTAAAAACTATTTCCATATTAGTCACAGTTGTGAAAGAAGAAGCAGATTTAAGAAATCCCAAAACCACAAGAAAGAACAAAGTGAAAAAAAAAACCCTTAAATCTGCATTCAGAATCCATCAGTTTTTTATCTGGATATAGATAGCATTTTCCTTAGTGAGTCCTTTGTACTTGTCTTGAATCATTGTGTTGCTGAGAAAAGTTGTCATTCATAGTTGGTGATCATACAATGTTGCTGTGTACAATGTTCTCCTGGTTCTAATCACTTCACTCAGCATCAGTTCACGTAAGTCTTTCTAGGTTTTTTCTAAAATTCACCTGTTCATCATTTCTTATTGTACTATACTATTCCACTACATACACAGCTTGTTCAGCCATTCCCCAATTGATCAATATCCCCCTCAATTTCTGGCTGCTATAAATATTTTTGCACACTTGGGTCCTTTTCCCTCTCATCAATTAAATAGGATACTAACCTTAAAAACTACAAACATTTCGTCCAGCACCAGCCACCATGGAATGACACCACCTCAGTCTCTGGGGAGATAGAGAAAAGAAGGCTCAACCGAACTCAGTTTCTGCAGGGTGTTGGTTCCACCAAATTCCCATCCAAACGTGGCATCTCTTCTTTCTAAGTCTTTAGCTCAGCTTTCACGGTGCAGAAGGACTTCCTGAAGTCTCAAGGTATCAGTGCTGAACTGGCTGCAGCGCATGCTTAGGAAGGATTCCAACTTCTGGGTTCCTGGGCTTGCTCTCTTGACGTCGATAAACTCCCAAGGTCAGAAACTCTATTTCCTTCACCAAACCGCCTATGCAAAGGAATCACCAAGATTCCCCAAAATGAAATGAAGCAAAGAGACTATCATTGAAGCTGGTAGGGTTTTTTTAATGCCTCCACAATCAATCAAAATACCTCCTCTTCACACATTTACCTGACCAGGACCATGTTACATGTTCCACAGTCTGTCCCTCCAATGCACTTTATCATGGCTCTCCCCAAGGCAACCTTCTCAGGTTCTGCATGGAGCAAGATACTATTGTCCCAGGCATTTTGCTATATGCACCATACCTCCGTTGCAATATGAAAAGTTGAAGGAGGTCATCTAAATCAAAGATGGGAAGGACAAAGGTCCATAAGAATAGAAAGTTGAATTTGTTTTTTCTTAAGGTGGTACAAGGAATAATCAGATAAACTATTCAATGCTGAGCTTAATATTACACATAGACATATACATTGCATATGTATAAATATGAAATATAAAGGATTGTGAAATATAAAATAGAAAGGATATATAAAATATATATAATGAAAATATAAAGGATATGTATAAATATAAAACATAAAAGAACACTCAGTATAAACTGGCAAAGCATTTGGGAAAGCTGATTTGGTAGAAAGGGCCAAGGATGTCAGACTTTTCAGCCTTTAAAACAGTTAAACATGCTCAAAGTCACTATTTTCCATTTTAAAAGGAAAAATAAAACCCATAGTCTCTACCCAGGAACTGGAGTATAGGTCACTCTCAGTTATCCTAGGGCAGTGCTGAAAAATGCTGAAAGTCTTGTGACTTCAATGTGTGGAATTCCAGGCCTTTCTGGTCTCACAGCATAGAGTCCCAGCAACCGAGGGACCTTTCAGGGCCATTTAGCTTAGGGACTCCCTTCCAAAGGTCATTAGGTCTCTGTTTACCTTTGTAAACAAATGACTTTCTTTTGTCTCCTTCAGAGTAGCTGGAACAGATGAAGAAAATACTGGCCATCAAGATCAAAACTTGCCTTTTCTTTGTAATGGATCCAAAATCCACTCTAGAGAAAGAAAAGAATCACTTCTCAGAGGTGTATTCAAAAATTACCAAAAACATACTCCATCTTTTAACACAGATCCCTAGTGTGAATACATAATCCCCTAATATGTGGCATTATTCAAATTCACACTGCATATTTCCACTGGGCTAGAGCCAATGACTGTATTTTATCAAATACTGCAAAATTGAATACATGTGGATATTTCAGGAAATTCATTATTCACACTAATTAGGACCTAGTAAAAGCCCTCACATCATCATTTTAATGCTACCCTCAAATTCTTGCAGTAAGAAACAGTCCTTGTTAATCTCCATCCCCTCCTTTGAGTCCATTACATATAAGGGCTCTAGGTGATACCATACTGCACAGAGTGCAAGACCTAGAGTCAGGAAGACTCATCTTCCTGAGTTCAAATCTGACCTCAGACACTTAACTAGCTGTGTGACCCTGGGCAAGTCACTTAACCCTGTTTACCTCAGTTTCCTCATCTGTAAAATGAACTGGAGAAGGAAATAGCAAACCAGTCCATTGTCTTTGCCAAGAAAATCCCAAATGGAGTCATAAAGAGTTGGACACAACTGGAAAATGACTGAACAATCCAAACTTTTTAAAAATTACTTTTCTATAAACTACTTCATTACTGTTCTATGTCCTTAGTTCCCCTGTTCCCTTCAAAACACACACATACACACATGCACGTACATACACACACATAAAAGGAAGGTTCTGAATAACCTTAGGAGTTGGGAAACTTGAGATAGAGTCTCACATTCATAGGTGACTAGGATTCATCCAACACGGATAAATCACTTATCTAATCACTTAGTCCAGAAATCTAAGAATTTTTCCCACCATTTTCCTTTTATTCATCAATTTCATTCTTTGACCCCATAAAACATATCCCTGTAGCTTTCCAGGAAACTTACCTTCTGGAAAATTTTTAATGTAATCCAATAAAGAACCAGGTTTTCTAAAACTGAATTTCAGAATTCCTGAATTTGGGTCATCTGGGGACCCAAGCTACTTAGACATGAATCAGGTTAGGTTGTTTCCATAACCTTTGGCAATAACTAACCCCGTGTTATTATAAATTAACTTCTTTCTACTTCTTGGTGTTTTGACATTAGTCAGTTGGAGTTTTATGCATCTCTAAAAATTCAGTGCATCATTAGGCAGAGGTAAAACAGAAATTTGACTGCCTGAGAACAGAGTCCTATTACTCAAAAATACAGGTCAACGAGATGTTTTTTTTTTCAAAGATCTCTTTATTGTTAATGTTAAGCTTACAGCACCAATATCCATCTTGGACCATACTTTTCTTCAAGGCACTCCTTAGCCCAAGAGTGTTTTCTTTATCTTTGAATAAGAGCCTGACATTCTCCATCCATGCCAGGGTTTCCTACAGATTGTCTTCAGGCAGTTGTTGTCCAAAACCCAAAGTTAAAGAGGAAGGGGGTGGGGGAGGGCTGTTCGTGACGATTCCCAGGACTTTCCTTGCAAGATCAGCTTTATCTCTGAGTCAGACAGTACTTCAGAAACTTTGGGTTCCCTCGATATCACTCAGCTAACAAAACTCTGAGGACTGTAACAAAATGAGGACTTGGCCAGAGAAACCAGAGTTTCTATGAAACCAGTGCATGATTCACAGAATTCAATTTACTTGAATCCAGCAAACACTAAGCTTTCGCTGGGTGCCAGGCCCCCTGCTAGGCACAGTGGAAACTTCTTGTTGTTCAGTCATGTCCCACTTTTTGTGACACCCTTCTAGGGTTTTCTTGGCAAAGACACTGGAGCGGTTTGCCATTTCCTTCTCCCATTTATTTTAGTGATGAGGAAACAGAGGCAAACAGGGTTAAGTGACATGCTCAGGATCACACAGCTAGTAAATGTCTGAGGTCAAATTTGAACTCAGGTCTTCCTAACTACAGGCCTGGCACTCTATCCACTATGGCCCCACCTAGCAACCCTGAAGATATAAACAAGAGAGTCCCTGCCCTTAAGGGGCTTACACTCTACTCAACTGCAAAACATCAGAGTTGGAAGGGACAAAGTGCCCAACTAGTCTAACTCAAACTCTTGGTCACAAGATCAGGAGCTGGAAGATTAGAAGTCCAACTCTCCCATTTTCCAGCAAGAAAACTGAGGCCCAGAAAAGTTAGGATTTTTTTTCCCAAGATCAGAAAGTTAGTAAATGTATCACATAGAATTCAAACCCAGGTCTTCCTAACTCTTAAGTCCAATGCTTCATTTAGATTCAAAAGAAGGAAAACAAGACAGCCCATTTCACTTTGGGGTCTTCCTAATTGTCAGGAAGGACTTTTTTTTTTCTCTTTTTTTCTGACATCAAGCCTAAATATTCTGCTTTGCACTTCTTTTTATACTAGACAGGTTGAAATTCTATGTGGTACATACCTGCTTATTTACATATTGTCTCACCTGTTAGACTATGATTTCCCTGAACACAGACACACTGCCTTGGCCTGTGTACCCCCATCATTTAGCAAGGTGGCTGACACATAGGAAGCCCTTAAGAATAAATGTTTGAATGACTGACTAACTGACAGAGTCAACAGTAAAACTTCAATAGAGGTGGGTGTGGGAGGGAAGAGTTAAAATGATAAAAGGGACAATTTTGTCTTTATTTTTTAATTCCCCTCTATAGCCAAAACAATTCTTACCCGATAGCTTATCAGTTAGAATTGCCCTCCATCTTGACCTAATTATCCAACCCTACTATTTCAGATTACCCAAGCTGGAGGGAATGTTGCATGAACACAGACTGTTCTTCACATTTGTACATTCCAGCGGGAGAAAAAGAGTTCTAAAATGTGGCCTTGAAGGCATCCAAAGAGCCTCCACCATCTTCAGGTCTAGCCTCCTCTGACAGCAGGCAAGGAAGGTAATGAAGCAACATAGTGTGCCTTCCTTTGACTGATTTACCCATGGGCTTTGTTCAGGAGGAAGTTGGGAGCCTCTGACATTTACAGCTCTCTAGGCCAACTAGAGCAAAGAGAATAGGTCCTGTAGCTTAAGGCTGTTTACCAGCAGCTAGAAAAGGTCAGCTTTAGGTATGGGAAAGCCACACAAATTCAGAACATATCGGAGTTGGATTTTGCCTTTTGGAAGCAGGTTAAAATGCAAAACATGAAAGCAATTTATCACTGTATTCAAGGCACCAGGAACACATTCCCAGAGGCTTAGTTTAAAAAAAAAAAGCTTTGTCCTTGGCTGCCATGAGTATGTCAGAGGTGGTGGTTATTAGGATTGGACATTTTGAGCTGGGAGGATCCTCAGGGATCACTGACTCTGGCCCCAGAGGAGAAGATGAGGCCAAGAATCAGGAAATTACTTTGTCCAGGTCACTTAGGTTGTAAATGACAGCATTAGGACCTGAATACAGGTTCTCTTGACTCCAAACTCATTGATGCCTATCCTACTCGGGGCATTTGCTCCATTTATCCTAGCTCCCATAAAGCAAGAGGAGCGGAAGTCTTGGTATATGTCCGTCTCATTCCTTTTCTCTCTTTTTTGGTCAGGCTGATCTGCTGGATGTTTTTCAGTCAGGGTGCCTTTAACTAGAAGATCTCCCACACTGGGAAATGCCCCTCTCATCTTCTCTGCCCCCCAGAACCCCAGCTTTGTTCAGAGCACATCCGGGTGCCCCTTCCTTCAAGGGACTTGAACAAGGCCTTTCTTCATCCCCTCTCCCACACCTCCCGCCACTTATTACTGCTCTCCCATTTACGTTATTTTGAATTGTTTCATGTACACTTTCTATTTACATTCCTGTGCACATCCTGCTGACAGATTGTAAGCTCCTATAAGCGGGGCAGGATGGTTTGGTCTTTATATTCCCAGCACCTAATTCAGGGTCTTACACATTGTTATTCAGTTGTTTCAATCATGTCCTGGTTAGGAACCCCATTTGGGGTTTTCTTGGCAAAGATATTGGAATGATTTGCAATGTCCTTCTCCAGCTCATTTGACAGATGGGGAAACTGAGGCAAACAAGAGTAAGTGACTTGCCCAGGGTCACACAGTTCATTAAGTGCTGAGGCCAGGTTTAGTCTCAGGGCTTCCTGAGTCCAGGTCCAGGGCTCTATCCACTGAGCCACCTAGCTGTCTTTTACATAGTGGAACTTAATAAAAGTTTATTGAATTATTTATCAAATTGCTCTATTCAATTGTTGAATTTAATAGAATAAAGGACCAGCCTTGGCATCAGGAAGAGCTTCTAGGTATAAGCCCTGCCTCTGACACTTACCAGCTATTGTGATGCTGGTAAGTCGCCTAACCTCTCACTTCCTGACCCCAGGAAATTCTCTAGGACTGAAGGGTATGGATGAGTTACTAATCTGTATCGGTAGAAGAAGCTGTCACATCTGAAGGGACCAATACCAGTGGAATCATGGGTATAGAGTAAAAAAGAAAAATTCTAAAATAATCACATGTCCAGGCTATCAGACTTCTCCTAATTTTCTAAATCTCTTTAGCTCTGAGTCAAACACTACACAAATGTTTGGTTCCCTCCAGGGAGTAGGAAGCGGCTGATTTTTATGGGAGTCACAGACTATCTATGAGCTTGCTTTAATTCATGTCTCCTTTGCTCAATACAAACCTTTTAAAACCTCTTCTGAAGCAAATATTATGGAGAAAGGGATGATTTCAGGAAGAAGAGAATAAAATTCTCATGATTCTGGTCTCAGTTTAGATGGTTTGCTGAGGGTATGCTACCCCAGGACAGAACCTGGAGTGATGGCTGACACCTAGTGAAGGCAGGGTAGTATCATGGAGAGAGCATTAGAGAGGAAGTCAGAAGACCTGAGTTCAAATCCTGGCTCTCCTGCTTCCTCCCTGTGTAAGCTCTCTGGGTGAGTCTCAGTCACCTTACTCATCTGCAAAGTGAGCAGGTTGGTACAGACAATCCATAATGTCCCTCTACATTTGAACATGGACATTGTTTGGCAGCACAGGTGGGAATACATCAAGCCTTTGAGAAGCTTCAGTGGCCCCCTATTACCTTCAGAATAAAATGTGAGCCCCTCTATTGAGTATTTAAAGCCCTTCACAATCTGGCATCAGCTCATCTTTTCAAACTAAGTGTGTGTGATTATTCCTCAGATACTCTGCATCACAACCAAACTCTTCTCCTTTCTGCACCCCATATATGGCATTCCATCTTCCATCTGTGCCTTTTCACTGCATCCCAGGATGCTCTTTATCCTCCCCAAGCTTCCTTCAAGTCTCAGTTCAGGTACTTCTTTCTATAGGAAGAGGGCTGGATTTGGAGTCATAGAAGCAGGGTGTGTATATTAGCTCTGCTGCTCATTCCCCAGGTGACTAGACTTCTGTTTCCTCATCTGTAGGAGGATTAGGCTAGATGACTCCCAACATCCGTTACAGTTTAAAGTCTCAAGTGCAATAAACCCCACCGATTTTAGTGTTATTCCTTCTTGAAACAGCTTCGTGTTTTTTTTTGTATAGTCTTCAAGTTTACTTACTGGGTATAAGCTATCCCTCCTTTCTTCCCTCTCTCCCTCCAATAGAATCTAAGCTCCTTAAGGTCAGGGGCTACTTAAGGTTTTGTCTTTTTATTCCCAGTGCCTAAGACACTGCCAGGCACACAATAGGCAGTTAATGTGTACATTATGAATTTGCGGAGTTGACAGGAATATGTATATCTTGATGCATGTGGTGCATGAAGTTAAGAAGATTATGTGAGAAAACAAGAGATTTCATAGTTGTTTGTTCCAATAGGAGAGGAGTGAGTGCCCCAGGGTGATAAAAGGGTGAAGACTATCTATCTGATGGTGATGAGGTTTGTTGGAGAGGTCAGGGAGTGGCATGAGACACAAAGACAGAAATTCTCTATAAGAAAAGGGCTATACTGGGACCAGGAGATTATGCATGGAGGGGTTTTCCAGGAATTAGAATTATAGAATCTAGAATGAATCATAGAGCTCATCTAATCCAACCCTCTTCTTTAACCTCCAGAGAACTGATGTGACTTGCCCAAGTTCAAATATTTCATTAGCAGATGAGCTGGGTGGGTCTCCTGACCCCTAAGCATATCTGGGTAGGTGTGAAAATTATAATTGAGCGATGCCCAGATATTGTTTGTAGAAGGGAAGATGTGTGAGGTAAGACGTTTCTGGATTGAAAGTAGATATTAATTTTATAGTATCAAAAGAGAAAAAGATTATTAGTTTGTTTTAAATACATTTATTTTTAAATTCATTTATAATCTGTCCTCACTACCCATATCCAAAACAAAGAAAACCAAAACCTTCATAATTAATATGAATAGTCCCACAAAACAAATTCCCACATTGACTATGTCCTGAAGTATATGTCTCTCTCTGCATTTTAAATTCATCACCTCTCTGGAAGAAGGTGAGTGGTAAGTTTCATCTTCAGTCTTTTGGACTCATAGCTTATTATTTGTGTTAATCAGAGGGTTTGAAGCCTTTCCAAGTTTGTTGCTGTTTTTCTCCAATATTTTTGTCATTGTATAAATTGTTCTGCTCATGTCATTCTGCACCAGTTCATGGAAGTCTCCCAAGTTTCTTTGAAAATTGTCTTGTGGGGGCAGCCAGGTAGCACAGTAAGTAAGAGTACCGGCCCCAGAGTCAGGATGACCTGGGATTGAATCCGGGCCCAGACACTTATCATCCACCCAGAAACACCTGGCCATGTAACCTTGAGCAAGTTACTTAACCCCAATTGCTTAGGCATGGCCAGGTGGCTCAGTGAGTAAGAGCACCAGCCCCAGAGTTGGGATGACCTGGGATCGAATCTGGGCTCAGATACTTACCACCACATCTAGAAATAACTGGCCATGTAACCTTGAGCAAGTTACTTAATTCCAATTGCTTTTTTTAAAAAAATGTATTGTGGGGGCAGCTAGTTGGTGCAGTGAATAGATCACCAGCCCCAGAGTCAGGAGGACCTGAGTTCAAATCTGGCCTCAGAAACTTAACACACACAAAAAAAACTAGCCGTGTAACCTTGGGCAAGTCACTTAACCCAAAATTGCCCTCCAAAAATAAAAAAAAAGAAAAGAAAGGGGCAGCCAGGTGGCACAGTGAATAAGAGCACCGGCCCCAGCATCAGGAGACCGGGGATCAGTTCTGGCCTCAGATACTTGGCATCCACACCAAAAATAACTGGCTGTGTCACCTTGAACAATTTACTTAACCCCAATTGCTTTAAAAAAATTGTCTTGTGGCACAATTATATCCCATTACATTATTAAGTTAGAATTTATTTAGCCATCCACTAGTAAAAGGACAGCCCTTTAGCTTGCAATTTGGGGGCTACTACAAAAAGGGTTGTTATAAATATTTTTGTATCTATGGTTCCATTTAGAGAAAAACTAAAATGAGATGGCCTGGGGAAATGGTATGGGAATTATTACATGACCTGTGCTCTTCTTCCAGGTAGTCTTCTTGGTTGAGACTCTCCCACAGTATTTTTTTCCTTTCTCCTTTTTCTGCATTCCCTCTCATTGTTAACATTGACTTTTATGCATACTTATGCCTCTGTAATACAATTGCCGATGAAATGGTCTCATTAGTGGGCATCCCCTCCGCTAGAACAGATTTCAACCCATCCATGCCTTCACATTCTACGTTATTCCTATTTATCTTTTTCATAAATCCAGGATGCTATGGAAGAGGTTTTTGTTTCAAGTGCTTTTGATATACATGTGTTCTACAGAGCACTAGGATGTTCACTAGCTGTATCTGGCTCTTGCTGTGTGACTAGCCTGCCTACCTTTCACAGAACCTTAAATTAGAAAAGATGGATCTCAGTGGCCACTGAGCCCACCATATCCATATGCATGAAAGAATATGTGAGTGGTTTTATGCAGGAGGAACTTTGCATTTATCCCTATTGAATTTTATTTTATTACTCTAGATTCAACATAGGATTCTATCATCCCTTTGATTCCTGATTCTGTCATCCATCTATACTTCCTAGCTTTATGTTATCTGCAAATTTGATAAGCAGACCATCTATGCCTTTATCAAGTCTTTCATAAAAGTGTTAGCCCAGGGCCAAGCATGGATCCCTGAAGACCTCCACTGGAGACTTCCTACCACATTAACATTATATCATTAATGACTAACTATTCTTTGAATCTGGCATTCCAACCAGTTCTGACTGCCTATAATTTTTTTTTATCCTATGGGCTATATCTTTCCATATTTTCCACAAGAATAATATGAAATATTTCAAAACCATCTACAGAATTCCCTTAGTAATCCTGTCAGAAAAAGGAAATAAGGTCAGCTTGGCATAACCCATCCTTGATAAAGCAAGACTGTGGATTAGTCAATTAGTCATGGGTGACTCTTCATGACCCCATTTTGGGTTTTCTTGAAAAAGATACTGGAGTGGTTTGCATATTGTTAATGTATTTTTGCTTAATGGGAAGATTTTCCCATCCATTAATAGACCCTTGTGACCTGCTTGAGTCACATGCAAATCTGAGTCACATGAGCCTGTGGTGGGAGGAGCTTGCTGAATGAGTGGAGCAGGAAGGGTAGAGCAGAGCCCAGAAGAAGTTGGTCAGAGTAGTTAGAGCTAAGGGAGAGAAGGCCCTAGCAAGGGGAAGGCTTGGGGATGGTGGTGCCTCCTACATTGTTATGGTGCATAGATTTCTTTTCTGCTATGATGGATTCAGCTTTCTGGTGTTTGAATAAATGCTTTGGTTCTGTCTTCCATGTGAATAGTCTGTTATATTTTTGCAATTCAGAATTACACCAGCATATTCATAGCTACTGTAGACATTGTGAATATTATGTTGGCACTACAGTTTGCCGTTGCCTTCTCCAGCTCATTTTACAGAAGGAAAACTGAAGCAAAAAGAGTTAAGTGACTTGCAAAGGGTCACACAGCTAGTAAGTGTTTGAGGCCAGATTTGAACTCAGATCCTCCTGACTCCAGGCCCAGCACTCTATGCATTGCACCACCTAGCTGCCCTAGCAGCAAGACTAGCTCTTGTAAACAGTTTCTCTTTCTAGGTGTTCATCAGCCGTTTCTTTAGTGATTCCTCAGAATTTTCTCAGGAATTAAAGTCAAGCTCTTTAGCTGATAGCTCACAAACTCTCTTCTCTTCCATTTTTTTTTCATTGGGACATTTAACCTTCTTGACTATGCTTCTCTCCCTTTTTTCTTGATCATTTAATTATCACTTACAAAGGCTCAGCAATCACATCAGGACCCTAGCATGGTGTTCATCATTGCTTGGTGAATTGAATTTATCCAGGGTAACTAACTTTCCAGTCATCCATTTCTAACACCTTTTTTACACTATTACAAAAGAAATGATTAGAAATATACTACAACCTGTTCTCCTCTACCACACATCTCTCCATAGGCTTTTGGGTCTCCCACAATTTGATTCTTCAAAGATCATGAAGTTCCACGAATCATAGTCTTTGGACATCAACAGAAGAATATGAGTATTTTTCTAAAAGATGGGTTCTCACATCACAGGTTCATTGAAAATTGCGTCATTTTCCAAATCCAATACAACCTTTTCTCTACTTTCTATTCTGGGATTAGCTCATTGTTCATCAACAGTACCCATCTAAGATATATGTACTAATTGATTGTATGTATATAACTCAATGGGGGGCCCATCCAACTGCATGTCATGATCTGATAAATATACGTTCTTCATTCAATTGTTTTTTTCTAGGTGGATTGTTAGACTCCTTTCATATTCTTGGATCTCATTGAGTAAGCCCTCTAGTGTTCTAGGGCTTTATGCAATGAGCACAATGTTGTCAGCAAATGTATGTCTTGGGGACCTTACTTGTAAAACAAGTTTCTTTCCTTTGGATTTTTCACAGGGTATTAAAAGAGGAGAACTTTGGTGAACAAAGATCTCCCTGTTTTAACCCAATTATTTATTATGTGAAAATGTTTCTCTGCCATGTTAACTCTATATGTATATTACTATGTTGTGATTTATGTAGCAAGACATCAAGGAAAATACAGTGAACTCGGAGTTCAGAGATCTAGGTTCCATTTAGACCTTTGCCACTAATAAGCTGTATATCTTTGGACAAGACATCTAAATTTCCTGGACCTCAGGTAGCTCATCTGTAACTTCTTGAGAGAGTTAGCCTAGAGTGTACAGCAGTTCTTAACCTGGGGTCAGTGAACATATAAATATATGATATGTATGTCTATGTGTATGTGTATATGAAGATATACATATATACATACATATACCTGTGTGTATGTATATGCATATATCTCTATATGTACATATAGGTTTATAAATAAAACCTAGATATTTTATAAGTTACAAATACATGATTTATATCTATAGGTACATATCTACAGATATATATAGGGTATGTATATGCATACATTTATTTGTATACATCATGTATTTATAATATGTGTATACTATATATAAATATTTATGTATGATATATGATATGTACACATATCACATGTATGTACCTTATATGTATATATAATATAACATACATATTGGTTTCCTTTGTAACTCCTGGAAATATCAATAATAATTTTAAATTTAGAGGAAAGAAGGAAAAAATATACCACTAACATCATACATCCCAATTCTGATTTAATGACCTCATAGTTACTTTAAGAAGTAATAGGAAATTCTAAAATCTCAAAAAATTTCTTTGAGAGTTAACTGAAAATTACTTGAAAAAAATTAATGTATCATCTAGTGCTTCATTGAAGGGGTATATATCATGAAATCAAACCCAAAAAGAGGGTATTAAACCCCCTCCTCAGAGGTGGAGAATCTCTGCCCAAGCAGGGTTCAAAGCTGGTGAATCTCAGCTTGCTTACCAGCAAAAGAAGGTGAGCAGCCCAATGAGACTGTTTGGAAACAAAATCAAACCTCGTATAGTGTTGAAAAAGCAGCATTTCCCGCTACTTCTGTGTTCTGTATATGCTTGGGCTGCTTAATTTATGCCTTATAAATTAGAATGTTGACTCTTAGAGGGCTTGGTCTTGTGTAATTTTAAAGATGTTCAACCATGCTTCTAATGCACAGTTACTCTGCTGATGCAAATAAAGAGGAGTCTTCAAAATTGCATCATGGAAGAAGGTTCTCAAAAGTCTCTTGTAGCAATAATCTGTGTAACCTTAGGTGCTGGTTGTTGCTGTTGTTGTTCAGTCACTTCTCAGTTGTGTCGGACTCTGTGACCCCATTTGGGGTTTTCTTGGCAAAGATACCAGAGTGGTTTGCCTTTTCCAGCTCATTTTACAGATGAGGGAACTGAGGCAAACAGGATTAAGTGACTTGCCCAGGGTCACACAGCTAGTAAGAGTCTGAGGTCAGATTTGAATCTGTGAACATGAGTCTGCCTGACTCTTAACTCCACTGAACCACCCAGCTGCCCTCTAACCTTAGATATCTAGGACCTGATCCTGCTCCAGGATCTTTGCCAAGAAAACCCTAAATGAACCTGATTTCAGATATGGCTCATGTACTAACTGTGTGATCCTGGGAAAGTCAGTTTCCTCATCTATAAATGAGGATAATCATGGCACCTCCCTCCCAGGGCTGTTGTAAGGATAAATGAGATAATATGTATGAAGCACTTAGCACATATAAGTAGCACTTAGCATAGATAGTAAACACTCCACAAATGTTAGCTATTATTCATTTCCACTCACATTTCAAGATATATGATGCCAGTAACAAAAGTAATACACAGACATATATACATGTGTGTGTGTGTGTGTGTGTATCTCACAACAACCAAGCCTGCAGAATTTGAGAGAGATCATGGGCTTGAGCCGGCATAAGACTGCACCAAGACGTTCTGGACACTCTGTATTAGTCTGGTTAAATAGGCACCCTCTGTTTTCTATGACTGTACTAGAGCCATATCTTGTCCACAAAAGGTAGACAGTTTCTTGAAATGTGACTAAATTGGGCAGCTAGGTGGCACAGTGAATAGAGCACCCGCCCTGGAGTCAGGAGCATCTGAGTTCAAATACGGCCTCAGACACTTAACACTTACTAGCCCTGTGACCTTGGGCAAGTCACTTAACCCCAATTGCCCTGCCCTCCCCCCAACAAAAAGGAAAAAAAAGAAATGTGACTAAATTAATAATAATACTTTGGAACCACTGTATTCTCACTCATTGAATTGTCTTTCTACTTGTTTGCCTCTTGGAGGAATCTCCCCTTTGGTCACATGCTCTCCCAAAGGGGTCTGGGCCATGTTAGGGAAAGTGTGTAAGTGAGTGTGTAAGTGCACCTTTCTCCAGGAGTTACACAGAAGGTTTGTTCCTGGGTGAGGTCACCCTCTCCTCCACCCTTGATAGGAAATAATTGTTTGAAGCTGACTGCTCTGATTCCAAAGTCAGTGCCCTTTTTTTTTTAATAGCCCCTCACTATCTTTTCCTACTTTAGCCCCAGGGAGGTTAAGGAATTCTCCAAGGTAACCCAGATAATAAATAGCAGAACTTTCATTTGAACCCAATTCCTCTGACCCCATATCTGTGACTCTTCATCCACCACCCCAGAGTCTCCCTAGGGTTAAACTTTTGAACCTCCAATATTCACGTCTCTCATAATTGTGTAGCAACTGGGCAAGCCATTGATGTCTCATGGCCTCCGCCTTCCCACCATTTCTCCAATGGCCACTGTGGAGTCTGGCAAACAAAGATAAATCAGTAACTGATCTCAGACCCTCTGGGATTCCATTCACCTCCTTTCAAGTTGGACCTTAGGAAGGGATACAATAAAGGAAATTGAGAATGTCTAAGCTAAAAGATCAGGGCCACAATAGAAAGGTGATTAGAAGGGGAAGTCATTCCATTTTCAATTACCCTTCTGGCTTTGTCCTTTGCTCTCTGGGAAAGACTCAAAGTTGTAATGTAGGAAAAAAATCAACCAGGTCTTTGAGACCCACAAGTTGACGTTTCTGTCACTGGTTAAGAAAACCTGAACAATACACATCACAGAGGGCCCATAGTAT
The DNA here is from genome assembly GCF_028583685.1 of Petaurus breviceps papuanus. Classification (NCBI taxonomy): domain Eukaryota; kingdom Metazoa; phylum Chordata; class Mammalia; order Diprotodontia; family Petauridae; genus Petaurus; species Petaurus breviceps. The sequence goes on from NW_027185759.1 coordinate 32,702,083, forward strand.
GATCCATAGAGGAAAGAGGACTGAATCTGGAGTCAAAATACCCAAGTTTAAATCCCAATAATGTAGGTTCCGCTACCTGATACTCATATGACTTAGGCAAATCACTTGTCTGACTTTTCATTTCCTCAACTGTAAAATGGAGCTAGATGGGGTAGCCTTTGGGGTCACTCTAGGGTCAAAATCTATCATACCAAATGGTTTTTCATGAGTTTAATTCATAAATTTATTGCTAGTTGAGATCCAGAGTCTTAGGAGAAGATACCAACTAACAGACATGAGATCTAGACATGAGATCCAGAGCTAAAAAGAACTCTAGAGACCACCTAGCCCAACCCCTCCGTTTTATTGACCAGGAAACTAAGGCCCCAAGTAAAAAAAAAAATGACCAAGCAAGTATATGGTACAGCCCAGATTTCAGCCAGTGGCCTCTTGTTCCAAATCCACCGTTCTCTCCACTGAGCCATACATCCCACCTGAATCCACTTCGCTTAGCAGCCCTGGGAAGTGCATTTGTACATGTGGACACTAAGATTCAGAAAGGCTGAATGTTTTGCCTTCCAGTCACACAATTGATCGACTATAGGGTCAGATGAGGAGCCTTAGCCCAAAGAGCGCCACCCTCAGAATCAATTTCTCTTAGCGGGAAAAAGTGAAATGTAAGAAAAGGCCTTCTTTGTCTGTTTTAATAGACATTGGCATCTTCTTACTAATAATCATAGCTAACACTTAGGTAATTCCTACTAAGTACCAGGGACTATGCTAAGCAGTTTACACATATTCCATTTGACCCTCACAAGAGAGGTAGGTGCTATTATCATCCCATTTCACAGATGAAGAAAATGATAGAGAGAGAGAGAGACTGGACCAGGGTCACACAGCTAGCAGGCATCTGAGGCTGGATTTAAACACAGGTCTTCCTGACTCCAGGCTCATGACTGAGCTACCTAAATGCTTCTTAATATTCAAAAGGGTCACTTAATTTCAATGTGGTAGGTGATAAAGGGGGAAGTATGATAATTGTAGACTTTTACATATGGTTTTAAAGTATCTAAAAGGATTTGACAAACATGGTGTCATTTGGTGAGCTAAGTGCCAACAAATAAAGGAAGAAGCATTTATCAAGGGCCTGCTATGTATGCTACTCTGTTGGGGTAGCTAGGCAGCTCAATGGATAGAATGCTGGGCCTGGAGGCAGCAAGACCTGAGTTCAAATCCAACCTCAGACACTCACTAGCTGTGTGACCCTGGACAAATCACTTAATCTCTGTTTGTTTTAATCCACTAGTGGAAAAGGGAATAGCAAACCATTCCAGTATCTTTGCCAATAAAACTCCATGGACAGTATGGTCCATGGAGTCACAAAAAGTTGGACACAACTGAACCACAACATGTGCTAATCACTGAACAAAGGACCGTTCCTGCCCTAGAGGAGCTTACATTCTAATAGGGAAAGACAACATTTAAAGAAGAGTGATGACCAAGGGGGAGAAGGGGATGAGATATAGGCAGTAGTTATAAGCTATAGTTATAATACTCTAGGTATTACAAGGAGACTGAAACTGAAAGAAGTGATTTCCCCAGGGTCTGCAGCCAATAAAAATCAAATACTATTAATTCTACTACGATATTACAGTATGGAGTATGGCCTTCATTTCTTTATCTATAAAACAGATTTTATCATATGATTTAAGATTTTATCACATTTATATCATATTTAAGATTTTATCATATGATTTAAAGTGGGAAGGGACCTTGCTGATCATCTGATACAACCCCTTCATTTTCCAGAAGATAAAATCAAATCCCAGAGAGGCTGACCACGGAGTCTGCTCAAAAGTCACACAGTGAATAAGTGATGAAGTCAGGATTTTAATCCACATCCCCACACTGCGCATCTACCACCATTCTACAATCTAGCACAAGCTTTTTGTAAGCAAGGACCACATTATTAATATTTGTTAAATTGGGTGGAAGGGGGTGAATTAGATTGTCTCCAAGACATGACTACTTTGAGCCCTAGAATCAGCTTGGGCTTCCCGTTCCCTCCATCCCCATGTTTCTCAGTCAGTGGTCAACATGTATTCATCCTCTCTCCACACTATCACCCATTCTTTTCTCTCCCCTCACACGGCCTGTCTCTACCCTGTCTGTAGGCTCAAGGCCTCATCACCTCACATGTAGGCTCTTGCAAAACCTCCTAATTGGTTTCTGCCTTTTGTCTCTGCCCTCTCTGGTCTATCCTCTCCAGTTGCCAAATGCATCTCCCCAAAACACAATCTTAACCATATTGCTCTTATACTAAAAGAACTTTTGGGACTCCCTATTCTAAGATTAAATACAAAATCGTTAGCTGGAAATTTAAAGTCATATGCAATCTGGCTTCAACCTACCTCTCTACAATCTCTCCCTTTTTTTTTTTTTTGAGGCAATGGGGGTCAAGTGACTTGTCTGGGGTCACACAGCTAGCAAGTGTCAAGTGTCTGAAACTGGATTTGAACTCAGGCTCTCCTGACTTCAGGGCCAGTGCTCTATACAATGTGCCACCTAGCTGCCCATACAGTCTTCTTATATTAATCTTCAAAATGCAAACTTCAGTCTAGTCAAACTTGCCTGCCTGCTTTTTTCTGTACCTGTCACTCCACCTCTTTTCTCAATTTGCCCAAGTGGACCCTCATGTTTGGAACATTCTCCCTTTTTACTTCTGCCTCAGATAATCTCTAGCTTAACTCAAGGCCCACCTCCTCTATGAAGCCTTTCTTGATCCCCCTCCCAAGTTGTGTGACCTTGAATATACCTTGAATCTTCTTCCTTGTGAACATGTAGTTTACCCTCAGTAGAATGTAAGGTCCCTGGAAACAGGGGCTATTTCATTTTTATCTTTGTCCTTAACACAGAGCCTAGCATTTAATAGGTACTTAACAATGTTTCTTTAGATGAATTAAACATCCTGTAACAGAAGAAGAATTAATTAATTCTAGTTGGGATGATGAGGAAAAGCTGTACATCTGAAGCATTTGAGTTGGGTCCTGAAGGATGGGTAAGGTCTTTACTTGAGGGCAGAAGGGAAAACTATTCCAAGAAATGAGAAGAGGTTGGACAAACGTGTAGGGGGAGGAAGTTATTAGGTATGTTTGAAAAATGGTCAATATTTCCATATGGCTATCATATTGGGCACATAACAGAAAACACATAGCTGGAAAGGTAGGTCAGTATATAAGCATCAGGACCAGTTTCAGTAGACAATAAGAAATTTTGGAAGGCCTTTGGGCAAGGCAGTAAAATGATCAAACCTGTTACAAGTGGGAACCCCAGAAAAGATTCTCTGGATTCAATGAGCTGTGGGTTTGAATCCATCCAAAACCATTGTCTATAAGCCCCCATCAGTGTATTTACATTTATTAATCAGACAAAGATTATAATTTTTTCAAAGACAAACATTCAATGAAATGGCATAGTAAGAAAAGTAACAATAGAATTTTTCCATAATTGGGGGCAAACTCTCCAACTAATGCCATCAATAGAGAAAGTGGACACCTAGGGAACATAGGTGTTAAAGTGCACAACACGTAAGGAACCCACATGACTGAAACACACACATCAGGACTCCTGGTGATCTCATCATATTGTAGATCTGCTCCCCACCAGTTTCTCGTGGCATAGAATCTCTGCCAGGCACATAGTCTCTGTTGAATGCGTAGCATGGAAAATACTTTCCATTACCAGGTGATGCTTTGCTGGTGTTGCAGGAACTGCTAGGCATTACTCCAGTGGGCACACATTTGTGGAACTTGTCTCTACATGAAGCCATCTCCTGGCTTCCGCTGGAATCTTCACTGAGGTCTTCCTTCTCTCCATAAGAGAAAGACTAACCTCTATCATCTCTTTTTATACGTTACAGCCCAAATATTTAAGCTTAAGTTCTCTTAATAAGTAAGGCAGACTCTTCACACACCTTATATAAACTAGGAAAAACCTAGGAATATTTTATTGCCATTGGGAAAGTATGTTCATTCATCAAGCTCATAGTGTGCAGGGCTTTAAAAATTCTCCAGGAGAGAGCAAAGAACAACTAAACAAGTAAAGCCCACACACATTTATTCTACCTTTGAAGTCTCTATATTTAAGGCTGAATCCTAGTTCTTTGTCCTGGACAGCTGTTTAACTTAGGATTAGAAACTCCCAAGGCCCTTGGTTTCCCATGCAAATGAAAGCATGAAGTTGGGAGGGGGACAAGGTACAGTAAGTAAAAGTTTTAAGTGCGTTAGGTGGAACATGGAGGGAAGGAAGGAAAGAAGGAAGGAAGGAAGGAAGGAAGGAAGGAAGGAAGGAAGGAAGGAAGGAAGGAAGGAAGGAAGGAAGGAAGGGAAGGGGAGGAAAGGGAAGGGGAGGGGAGGGGAGGGAAAAGAGAAAGGGAAGTAAAAAGGGAGAAAGGGAGGGAAGGAGCAAGGGAGAGAGGAAGGAAAGAAAGAGCATTAAGTGCTAACAATGAGCCAGGCACTGTGCTAAACTCTTTACAAATATCTCAGAACAGTAAGCAGAGACATCTCCTTTCACCCCAATCCTTGATACAAACTCCTGCCTTTATTTTGTATATGTAACTAGCAACACACTTCCAGGCTTTAAGGCACCCTATATCTAGTGGCAAATGGTAGGAAGGAGTGGCCTTGGAAAAGGATAGTGGTAGGAAGAACATTGAAGAAACCAGTTACAACAGTCAAGGCAAAATATGAGTCTGAAGGATCTAAGACAATTCCAAAGGATTCATGTTGAACAATACAATCCACCTCCAGAGTGAGAACCAAGAAACTGAGTGCAGATTTAAGCATATTCATTCCACTATTTTTCTCTTTTTTTCCACAACATGGTTAATGTGGGAATATGTTTTGTGTGACTTGATATGTACAATAAGGCAACTTGTGGGGGGGGGAAGTGAAGGGCAGGAGAGATTTGGGGACTGAAGAAAACAAATGTTTTAAAAAGTGAATGTACTAATCCATGCTGTTAGTGAATAAAGTTTGATTGTTAGCATTTTAGAAAACATATGAGTGTAAAGGTGGCTTTAAGTACCAAGAGGAGAGGATGGATTTGGGGACCATTAAGACAGTGCCAGAAATGTCATTCTGTATGTCTCAAAATATTGTGTTTTGGGTTGGAAAGCTTTTAATGGTTGTGAAATGGGGTGGGGGGGAAGATTCATTGTAAAATCTCTGTGCTGTTGTGTCCTATAATGCCAACTGGAAGCCATAGCAATCTGGGAGAATGGGGGTCAGGTGTTGCGGCCTCCAGACTCAGCAGATGCATCTTCTCTGAGGCTGACCCAGAGTTCCACTTTGCTAGGAGAAAAGCCTAGGAATTACAGAGGCTCCCATTCCTCACCCATCACCCTGGAGCAGAGATGTTGGCAGGGAAACATCTCAGGGTGGAGACAGGCAGGTGTGATGTATTTACAGTTAACTAGGGCTGTTCCCTCTTTGACAGCCAGGCATTGGTTGGATCTCCACAAGGCTGTCCCCCAAGGTTTCTCCTCACATCTTTTCATTTCTCATCCCTAAGTCACCCTTCAGTCTCAGCCAATGAGCCTCAGGTAAGGTATCCTTGGGCTGTTTCATTTTGCTCTTGGCTGGCTCCTCTGACTTCACTTGAGGTCTCTATAAATGAGTCAGAGAGGCTCTCAGAGAGGCGGCTATGGCGAGTGGATAGGGAAATGGTCTCAGAATCAGGAAATCTGGTTTCAAGTCCTACATCTGAGGCCTGCTGTTAAGACCTCTCAGTGCCTCTGCCAACTTCCTTCTACTTTAAGATACAGAGGACCTGCTGATATGAATCCATGGAGGGATTCCTTAGGGACCCCTTAAACCAATAAAATGATTAATCGGGGCCTTAGAGGTCCCCTAGTCTAGTTTCTATCTCCCTAGTCAACTGTAAACTCCTCAAGGGCACGGAATGGTTTTGATTTTTTGTCTTGGTACCCTTCCCCCCACCCAGTGCCTTGCAGAGTGCTCTGGAAAGAGTCATATCCTGGAGACATGGAGCGAGAGAAGAAAAAGACATCAGGGGTATTTTAGTCCAACTGTCTAATGTTAGATGTGAGGAAACAGACCCAGAAAAGTGAAAGGATTTCCCAGTATTTCAATAGGAATGCAAATGCTCCCACTGTATCCAAGGCCATAGCCAGTGGTCCTGACTGGACCATGATGACTGTGGAAGACAGTGAGGCTGGTGATTCTGCACAGCCCTGCCTCACTTAAATCCAATTCACTTGCAAGTCAAGACATCACCTTCCTGTCATGTCCCAGATTCTGAATAAATTGGTTTTTTAATTGTTTTATTTAATATTTGTTGAGTTGAATTGAATGTCTCCTATTCCCTAAGAGGATGCCAAAGGCCACAGCTGCCAGAATTAGGATACTTGGAGCTGACCCAAAGGTCAGATCAAGGTCACTCTTAAGGGGAAAAAAATGACCCTATAGTCTGATATATATATATATATGGCACTTCAGGCTTTCAAAAGATTTTTCTTCTAAGTCACTAGTCAAAATCTCATTTAGATAAAGACAAAAAGCAATTAGTGTCTAATGAAAGTTAAATGTCTGTTTTAAAAATTATGAGTTTTTAATTTCAGCTTCATTTGAAATAAGCATTTGTACAAATCAGAAAACTTATCACCTTTGGGATCTTCATTGAGATATATAGCAAAAAGTGTGAGGCTAGAAGACCCTGAATTCCTGGTTTGGGTCATGGCTTCTGTGCCCAAACTTGTTCACAGGAGGACCTGATGGGAAGGTTAAGTGGGGTGTAATAGAATTTGGGGTCCTAAGATCTGAGTATGATGCTCAGTTCTGTCCTTTGCTACTGGGGGGCCTTCATCCTCTCCAAGCCTCCATTTCTTAATCAGTAAAGTGAGGGGGTTGGACAAGATGGCCTCCAAGATCCTTTCAGGTTCTAAATATATGCTCCCACAACCAGGATTCAAATCCTGAGGCTGCCACTTTGTGCTTCTGTGACCTTGGATAAAGTCATTCTAACTTCCTCAGACCTGAGTTTTTCTTCCTCTAAAAATTCCTCTAAAAAAGTCTTAGCCTAGAAGGTTTCCAAAGGCCCTTTCCTAGATCTTTAAAAAGCCAGGGAAAACAAGGCTGGGAATCTTGGGTAAAGGAGTGACATGGTCAGATCTGGGTATGGGGGCTATGGGCAATGGAGAGGGCAGAAACTGGACACAGGGAGACCAATTAAATCTGTAGATAAAGATGGTGGGAGCTAAGAAAGGCTGGATGAGTGGAGACAAGGAGACAGATTTGAGAGATATTGTAAAGGATGAAATGACCAGACTTTGGAAACCAGCTCCCTGTTTACCTTGATTCTGTCCATCACTCACTCTTAAAGTGAAGCCTTTCTGTGTGGCTGATGGACATTCTCCCTGATCAGCCTGTCACTTGGAATTCCTGGCAGACAATTGGGAGGAAGCACCATTCAAGTTGAAAGGCAACAGCAGCAGTCTTGCACATCTTGTAAAATGAGATTGGCCTCTTCTTGTCCCGGTCTTTTCTCTGGCACAGGATTCTCTTGAGCTGTTGGGCACCACAACCATGTAAAACAGCATCGACCATCTGAAGATCTGCTAATGGAGGCAGTAAAGATGCCTCTATTAGTGTCTTACTGAAGGCTAATTAATCCGTGATGTTTTCTCTGCAGATTTCCATGGAAGCATACCTTCAGGGCTCACCCTGCCCTTCCCTTCCCCCCACAAAAAGGTGATCTCTAGCTAAGAATCACATTTCCCTACCAGGTGAGTCAGAGAGAAAAAGGAGAATGAGAAATTTTATATCATGGGGCACAGCTCACATCCCCTCTGACCAAGCTCTCAGACATGGGATCACCATAGTGAAGGCCCAAAGCTATCAGAGGCTGGGAATGGTGGGTTTTAGGGCTGAGGCCCCTCAGGGCTCTGTAAGAATGTGAGTTCCCTGAGGACAGAGACTGGAAAGGGACTTTCTTTGTGTTCCCCAGTACTTAGCACAATGCCGGCATATAGTTAGCATTTAATTGATGCTTTTGGACCAATTGACTGATTCATCTTAGAGACCATCTAACTGCCCTCTCCTTTTGTACAGGAGGTAACTGAGGCTCAGGAAGAGAGTGGGGATAACCCAAAGTCACACAAGGAGCGTATGGCAGTCACAATTCAAACCCAATGCCTCTGACTCCAGATTCTAAAAACATTCAGCAATGCATTAAGGGACTAGCAGGAAACAGGCACTCTGAGAAACAATCTAAAGACCCACAGACCCTAACATCCACCAGACCGTTAGGCCCACCAGGCTCTTCTATACATACTCCTGTGTGTGTTCTCTCCTAACCAGAGTGTGAGTTCCACAGAGGAGAAGCTCTCCCGCTTTTCCATTTGCATGCCCAGTGCTTGGAGCAGAGTAAGTGATTAATAAATGCTCCTTCATTCACTCATGCAGACTGGGCACTGGGCACTGGGGATGCAAATCCTATCCTCAAGGAGCTTCTGTTCTACTGGGGAAGGAAGAGGAAGAACTGTACATACACAGAGAAGTCAATGAAAAGTGATGGAAGGGAGAAGGATAATGGTTGAAGGGGGCAGGTCAGGAAGGAGCTGACCTTTGACCTAATCCTTGAGAAAGGAGCCCCAAGAGAACACCAACACCTGGGAGGATTGATTTGGGAGAGAAGGTGATGTTGGAGCTGTACCTGAGAGAAGGTTGAAAAAAAGACACGTTCTAGGCACAGGGATGGATAGATTAGATAGAGATGGAAGGATGAATGAAAGGATAGATAGATGGATGAATAGATAGGTGGGTGGGTGGATAGATATGTATATATAAATATATGTATAATTGTGCTTAAATACAATTTTTTTCCTAACCCTACATACTTTATTTTAGTCATTTAAAAGCATTGTTCTGAGAAGGGGTCCATAGGCTCCATCAGACCATTTCAAAGGTCTATGACACACAAAAAGAGATTAAGAAACCCTGTCCTAGTTTGAAAGATCACTTCTGAAGTTACAAGACAACAGAGAATCTGGACAGCTCAGAAAAATCTCAGACCTTACTGCTACCCCCAAACGTCAACTAAAAGAATTCTTAAAAAAAAAATCAGCTAAGAGAGGAATCATTCACTATTGACCCTTTTCCACAAAATATTTATGAGACTAATAGACAGAGACAGACAGACAGACAGACAGAAACAGAGAGAGAGAGACAGAGACAGAGAGAGACAGAGAAAGGTTGTTGAAGGTACAAGGAAAGACAACTTTCGTGAAGTCCATGGCATAGTTGACCACATCTTTACCATTATATATGGAATATCCCCCAATGTATTTATGTGGAGGGGGAGGGGAGGAGGGGGTGTCCTTGCTGAATGTGGTAGGGTCACTAATAACCTGGGGCCCTTTGAGAGGTGTGTGTGTGTGTGTGTGTGTGTGTGTGTGTGTGTGTGTGCATGAACCAAAAACAACAGTTTTCTCCACCTTCAGGTAAAAGCAGCTTCCTCCTCCTTATCAGTCTTCCTTTCTCTCTGATTCAAAAAGGAAAAGGCTCACAGGTATGATTCACACATATATGTATGTATGTGCACTCTGGAAAATTACTTAAAATAGCAAACACACTCTCCTTCATTGGCTCTTACCCACCCCTCCACCCCCACCACCCTCTCAGCTTAGGCTGAGGGGGGAAAAAATCTCCCCATCAGGCTTTGGCTTCCTCCCTCTCTCAGTCCTGCTCTGAGCAAATGTAGGCAAACAAATTCATGATAGACTCTCATCTACTCTTTTAATAACAGCTTCAAATAACACAGGGACAAAAGTAAACAGTTAAGCTTCCAAAATACCAGCTCCCTCAGACGGCAGCTGAAAAGAGAAGACAGGAAGCTTTTCTCTCCACGTATCACCCATCCCCCAGATAGGAGGGGAGAAGATGGAAGAGTGTGGAGGACAAGCTATGAAAGTGACTCCCTGCTTCAGGGGTGGAGGGGAAGAATCCAGGAGGGCTGTACTGGGCTCTAGTGCCTATCGTAATGTCTGGTATATAGTACATAGTTAATAAACGCTTATTGACGTAACAACTTCACTTGTCTAATCCAAGAAATCTAATCTAACCCATCGTGTTCTGATGGTTCCCTCACTCTTGTCTGTACCTATTCTATGGGTCTGCCTCTGCTCCTGTGTTCTGGAATGGTTTGCCATTTCCTTCTCCAACTTATTGGACAGATGAGGAAATTGAGGCAAGCAGGGTTAATCGACTTGCCCAGGATCACACAGCTGATCAGTGTCTGAGACTAAATTTGAACTCAGGAAGAGTCTTCCTGACTCCAGGAAGGGCACTCTACCCACTGAACCACCTAGTTGCCCCCCATCAACATTTCAGGACCAATCTAATCACCTCCCTTTTCCTCTGCTCATAGCCATCACTGTGCACCATAATTGGATATCACAGTACTCTGCCCTGACTGTCCCCATCAACCTCTCATGATGCAAGATTTCTTTAAGATCAAGGCCACAGGACTTTGGGAAATTCTGGGTAATACTTCCATACTAGCAAGCAGATGCTTCCCAAAGACAAGAACTACACCCACCTGCCTAAAAGGTGAGAATATAAGATCCCAGTAAATGTTTAGTGTTTACTGTTAGTCAATAACATTAATTAAGCACCTTCTATTATGTTCCTGACACTGCCCTAAGCATTGAGAATACAAATTAAGGCAACATCAAGGATATGACCATATTTTTAGGTAACTGAGGCAGAGTGAAAGCCTATGACGTGGGAAGTGGGTTCCATTGAGGAACTGGGAAGCTAGAATGTTTGAAGGACAGTCAACATACTTATGGAAGTCCCTTCCCCTAGTAGGAGGACAGGAGTTGGGGAAATGAAAAAAATTGTGACCGAGATACTGAACTCATTGAAAGAGGAAGGGGAAGTGACCTGGAGGTCTGTAGACAATAGCTACCAGGATTTTGATTGGGTGGTAGATGAGAATAGCACAGACCTCAGAGGAGGAGAGGATATTGAGTGATGGCAGAAGAAGGAAAACCTGGAAGTGGCAATGGTGAGCAAGGAATATTCTAACCCTCCTCACTACATCCAGTGAACCAGTATATGAGTGAAGAAGACACAACCAGTGCTAGAAATGGTAGCCAAGGAAGCTGTCTCCTCAAGAGGTATATCCTCAAAAGCTCATCTTTTACCTATGGAGCAAGCATACCAGAGAGCACAGTGGAAGGAGGGGGACATCACAGGGGCTGAATGGAGAGACAGAAGAAGTGTTTAAGGGAGCAGGCTGTGGAGTATGGAGATTGAGGTTTGAATGATGACAGTCAGGGGTTCAGAATAAGTGGGATGGGGAGAGTATCATGGGATGTTAGAATGTCAGTCACTGGAAAATAAGTAAAGAACCAGACAGTTTCTAAGGTACCTCTCTTCTCTAAATCTGTTATCTTACTATAGTTAACCCATAATTGTCTGTAAAAAGCTTTAAATATCAAATGAAAGACTATAGTTGATCATGGGAATAATAAGTGAGGGGGTTGGATGGAGAATGACATGATCAGCCAACATTTTAGAAATAATAATAGCTAACATAATAATAATAATAACAGCTAGCAGTTACATAGTTACATATCTCCTTTTTTTTCAAGTCTTCACAATAACTCTGAGAGGTAAATGCTATTATTATCCCTTTTTAATAGATTAGAAAATTGAGAGATAGAGGTCAAGTGGCTTGCCCAGAGTCAGGAATCTAGTAAGTTTCTAAGGTAAATCACTTGGGTAACTGGTGGAAAATGGATTAAGCCTGAGGAGCGGAGATGAATAAGAAGGAAATTGCAACAGCACAGGTGAAAGGCAATGAAGGCTTGAACCAAGGTGGTGGTTTGGGTGAATGGAGAGAAGAGAGTACTGTATGTGAGAGATGTTATGAAGGGTACAAATACAAGATCTGGCAACTTATTGGACATGTGAAGTGAGGAACATGTCAAGGTTGTAAACTTGGGGGAAAGGGAGGACAGTGATGCTGTCAGTCACAGGCAAGTGTGGAAAAGGAGAGGTTTGGGGGGAAATGAATCATCCGGTGATGTGAACTTAGAGCTCTGTATCATCATGGCTGCTCTTTGAACTCTTTCCACCCTGTGAACACCCTCCCTAAAATGTGGTGCCTAGAACCAAACACAACACTCTCAATGTGATCCGACCAAGCTGGGTACAGGAGGACCATGAACTCCTCAGACCAGGACACAATACCTCCCTTAATATGTCTGGGATTACCTTCGTTCTCTTGGCTGCCATATCGCACTTGAATCAGAGGATTATACTCAGCTTGCTCCAGACGGCCAGATCTTTTACAGATAACATGCTATCCAACAACACCTTTCACTTCTTGTGAATTTTGCTACCACTACATCCAATTCTCTTTCTATAAAAAGTGGGCGACCTTCAATGCAGCTTGACAATGGGGGGTTTTGGACACTCACAGGGCAGAGAGAGTGGGGAAAGACCCCAAGAAAGCAGGAGAGAAGGGAGAAAGGAAAGAGAGGTGGGTCAGTCCTTCACACTTTTGCTAAGAGTTCCTTACAGTCACTTTACACGTGCCATTGAAAATTATTTCAGTTTTCCCCTTAGGATGCTCCCTACCACATGTTGCCAGTTCCTGGCATCTTGTGAAATCAGAAATCATTTAAGTTGAAATGCTGGTTGCATGAAATCAAATGTGTATAAGTGAATCACTGTTACTCAGACCTTACCTAGGGAATATGACACATAACACATGCTGGATAAGCTCAAAGCAAAATTCGAAAAGTGGGCAAGCTGGATTTCACCTACTTTACTCCATTTTTCTAATCTCTTTCCTGCTTTTAGGAGGTCAAGAGTAATAGGTATCTACCATCACTAGCCCTTCCTCAGAGTCGCACACTGACTAACTGCTGCTGATTTCCTTTTGCTAAGAGGCTCTATATCCTTGCTCATAAAATAAGGGCATTGGACTAGAACTTCTCTAAGACCTCTTTGATCTGCAAATTTTTGTCTAAGTCATACTAAGGCGTTAGTGACCTGTTATGTTACCAGACTAAGGCCAGGGGTCCATGTTCAACACACAAGAAGAATTCCATCAAGAGTGAACTATCAGGCATTATGGTGGTGGGAATGGGAGAGGTTTGGGGTGGCCTTCTTTGCTCTTCTAATAATCTATCCAAGAAACAATTACCTTGCGGACAGCAGGAGACCCCTCAATAGGTGCTTTTGGGTGTCAGCAAAGGTGAATTTAAAAGTCTGTTTTGGCAGTTCCTAGAGTAACCCATTTGTCTAGGGAGGTCTGGTCAACAGGGGAGGGTACAGCCTTCTTTGCCATCTTAGAAACTTCAGGAGGGTGGGGTGTTTGCTTTGAGGCCAGAGTTGGCACAGGCAACTTCCTGACTGAAATTCTTTGCCAGACTGGGTTTATTTTTCTTACATAATTTCCCCCTTCCCCCCAATCCTTTGGTGAAAGCTCTGGGTTTTTGGCTCATGCTTCAGGGCTATATCTGTTATGTCCTTGTCCTGCGGATGTAAAGATGGACTTTTTGGGGGGGGGGAGAAAGGAGAGGGGCAAAATTTATAAGCCCATCCTCTTCCTTGATAGGACCAGAAAACCACAAATATTTTTTTTGGTGGGGGGAGAAGGAAGGGAAAGGAAAGTTTGCAGATGCAGGCACTATTCATAAAAGGAGGCTTTTATTATTTTTTATTTTTGTTTTTTTGCTTTGGACACTCTTTTAACTTTCATAATTAGACCAGACATATTTATCCAGAGGAAGGAAGACCCGTAATTTTCACCCCATATAGGTGTGACTAAAATTTCAAAGTCACTAATATTTACGTGTTTCTATTGCCAATACTTCAGCCTTCTGTATCTCTTCCTAAAGCCAGCAGCAATCCTTGAAAACTTCAGAAATATGACCCAGGATTTTTAGGTTCGTCTGCAGATGGAAGGAGACTCTAGAGAAACTTCCTTCCTTTCTTTCTTTTTTTTATATTTATTCTCCCTAGATATATGTAGCAGCCTGACAATGGTTTCAGAGTCAGAAAGACCTGAATTCAGGTCCTGCCCACCCACACCCATCATAGCCCAACAAAATTCTACTACATTCTTTTCTGAAATGGACAAAGAATGGTTGAGCATGCACACACACACACACACACACACACACACACACACACACTTAAGAAGTTTGATACAGTAATACATAAAACTCAACAGGAAAACATGAAGGAATTGAGGGTGTACTAAAAAAAAAAAGAGGGTAATAGAAGGGAGGGAAACAGACAGAAAACAACTTTCTTGATCCAGAAGGAGGGATCAAAATGAAATTAAAAAAAGAAACAAATAGAAAAAAACATAATCTTAAAGAGATACCCATCAATTGGGAATGGCCGAACAAATTGTTCAAACATTCTTTGTCCATTTCAGAAAAGAATGAAGTTCATCTGATGCTTATTCTCTCCAATCCTTCCTTCATATATGTATGTTATTCTCCTGTACTCTAATTATGAAAATAGCAAATTTCACAATTTCCCGTCTCCCTCTTTTCTATGTTAGTGTATTCTTTCCCCCTTCCTTCAATTTAACGTCTTAAAACTCTCAGAACAGTCTCTTTGGTCCCAGCGGCAGGAGGAAGGTGACGAAGGGGACATCTTCGTTTGGTAAGCGCTGGAATAAGACGCACACTTTGTGCCGTCGTTGTGGCTCTAAGGCCTACCATCTTCAGAAGTCAACATGCGCAAATGTGGATATCCCACAAAGTGCAAGAGAAAGTATAATTGGAGTGCAAAGGCTAAGCGATGAAACACCACTGGTACTGGTCGAATGAGGCCCCTAAAAATTGTCTATCGCCGATTCAGGAATGGATTCCGTCAAGGAACAACACCTAAACCCAAGAGAGCAGCTGTTGCAGCATCTAGTTCATCTTGAGGATTCAGCTGTTTGTTAAAATAAACGTCCTGAATGAAAAAAAAAAACTCTCAAAACAGAACAGAAGTCCCTCAATATCCTCTGAAGATATTAAAGTTCTGAAAGGTTCTTTTTTCCCTTATTAGAATATTAGCACTGTGGCATCATCCCCATCCAATTTTCAAATAAGTTGACCTTTCTAGGTTTCTCCTGATTCTTGTGTTTGCATTTCAAAATTCCTACTCAACTCTGGTACAGAATTGCATCAGAAATTATTAAAGTCATCTATTTCATTAAGATCCATTTATTTCCATTAAGGATTATACTCTTTGCTGGATAAGATATTGTTGAATGAAAGCTTATATGTTTTGCCTTTTTGAATGTTATTTTCCAAGATGACCTCTTACATTAAGCAGATACTGTGGTCCAGACTGGTTCCTTGAGACTTGGCATGCTTCTTTCTGGGGGTTTCAGTATTTTTTTTTCTTCAATATGGGGGGGGGGTCTAGATTTGGTCTGTGACATTTCTAGAAATTGTCCTGTTGGGGCGGCCAGGTAGCACAGCGAGTAAGAGCACCGTCTCCACTGTTGAGAACACCTGGAGATCGAATCCCGGGCTCAGACACTTAGCACCCACCCAGAAACACCTGGCCATGTAACCTTGAGCAAGTTACTTAACCCCAATTGCTTTAAAAAAAAAAAAAAAGAAATTGTCCTGTTGGAATGTCTTTCAGGAGATAACACATGGATTCTTTCTATCTTTAGTTTATCTTTCATTCTAGTAGATCCGGGAAGTTTTTGTTTATAATTTCTTGAAATATAGTGTCCAGGTTTTACTATACTTTTAAGGAAATTCAATGAATATTAAATGATCTCCCCTTGTCTTATTTTCTAGGTAAATTTTTATATCTAATACATTCTTCTATTTTTCAATCTTCTGATTTCTTTTTTTTTTTTTTAAGCAATCAGGATTAAGTAACTTGCTCAAGGTTACATGGCCAGTTATTTCTGGGTGTGGTGCTGAGTATCTGAGCCCATATTTGATCCCCAGGTCATCCCAACACTGGAGCCAGTGCTCTTACTCACTGAGCCACCTGGCTGCCCCTAAGCAATTGGGGTTAAGTAACTTGCTCAAGGTTACACGGCCAGGTGTTTCTGGGTGGGTGCTAAGTGTCTGAGCCCGGGATTCAATCCCCAGGTCATCCCAACACTGGAGCCGGTGCTCTTACTCACTGTGCTACCTGGCCACCCCAATCTTCTGATTTCTTTAAAAATAATATTTCTTACTGCATAACAGAGTCTTTGATTTTGATTGAGTCTAGTCTGGTTGTCAGAGAGTCTGATACTCCTATAAGATTTACAATTTCTGTTCTATATTATTTCTTTTTTCCAGTTTTTTACTGAAGTGTTTTTATTTCACTATTACCTCCTTCATTTCTTCAGTATTCATTTATTCCTTGTGGAAAAATCCGTTTTATCCTTTGGGTCTCTGTTTGCACTTATTGTGGAATGAATCATTCTTTTGGGGAGTGGGGGGTGAATTTTCAGAATTTTCAATTATTTTTACACTAGTTGTGGTATTCTTTGGCTTACTCATTTCTCCCACTTTAGTTCCTGAATTGGGGCTTTGTGCCAAGATTAGGATCTGCTCCTTTCTATACTTTTGGATGGGGTGGTCTACCCTATCTGGTCACACCCTGGGTTACTTGATTTCCTACAATGACGTCCTCCTAGCCTGGAGATTGTCTCCCCTGAATCTTTGAGGTTTGGAACTCTGAATATTCAGGACACATGTGTGACTTCTCAAGACAGGAATCTCAGAGCTCTGAGGTGTCTCCATCTGAGCCATGCTATCACTGATTGCTGCCATTTCCGGGGATTTCCAGAGCCTTTGACCACTGTAGGACTTTCTCTGGGGAGTTCTATGGAATTGCTGCCTACAAGTGGCTTAAGAGTGTCTCTGGCATGTTTCTTGTCCAGCTTGGAGACTATGAACTTGGCTAGCCCTGAGCCTGGTTTTTCTGGTGACCTTGTTTTCTCATGTCCACGGGCCATTGACAAAATATTGAGCAGGTGTGGGTTGGAAGAAGTTACTTATTGTAACTTTCCCTTAGATTATGTGGCCATCATTCTGCTGGATGTGTACTTCAGGTTTGTGCTGGAGTCTGAATGGGGAAGCTAGACAACCTTTTTCTATTCAGACTGCCATCTTGGCCAAAAGTCCCCTCCAGGGCTTCTTCTACTACACACTTTTGTCTTTTCTAAACATGTTGGAAGTGCTTGGGAAGTATTCTAGGTCTAATGAAAATCACGGGACTACAGTGAGGATATTCTGTCATTAAGATAGTCTGATATTGGGGCGGCCAGGTAGCTCAGTGAGTAAGAGCACCAGCTCCAGTCTCAGGATGACCTGGGGATCGAATCTGGGCTCAGACACTCAGCACCACACCCAGAAATAACTGGCTGTGTAACCTTGAGCAAGTTACTTAACCCCAATTGTTAAAAAAAAAAAGATAAGATAGTCTGATATTTACATTGTACTTTAAATTTTTCAAGGCATCCTATGTACATTATTTTATTTGAGCCTCACAACAACCCCATGTGTCAGATTCTGTAGGTATCCCTATGTTCAAGATAAAGAGATTGGTGCCCATAATCATACAACTAATTAATGTTAAAGACTAGACTTGAAACTATGTGTTCCTGACTCACAGTCCAGCACATTCAACATTGTGGACTAATTCTAAGAAATCTGTAAGCCCTGGTTGACAATTTGTTCCAATCTAAGTCAATTCAAAAAGTGTTGAACACTTTCTAGTGCTTAACACAGTGTCTGGCACATAGTACGTGCTTAACAAATGTTGATTGATCAATGTGCCAGGTTAAGTACTAGAACGGAGGATTGAAAGACAGAACCTATATTTTCCTGGTTAACAAACTTGTTTCTAAGTTCCCTGGAGGTCAGAGTCACCTTTAAGAAGATATGAGTTGCTGAGGTACCACATCACACATATCAGATTGGCAAACATGACAAACAGGAAAATATAAATGTTGGAGAAGATGTGGGAAAATTGGAACACTAACACATTATTGAAGTTGTGAATTGATCCAACCATTCTGGAGAACAATTTGAAACTATACCCAAAGGGCTATAAAACTGTGCATACCCTTTGATCCAGCAATACTACTCCTAGTATCCCAAAGAGATTATAAAATAAAATTAAAAATAAAGTGAATCCCAAAGAGATTATAAAAAAGAGGAAAGGACCCATATGTACAAAGATACTTATAGCAGTTCTTTTTATAGTGGCAAAGAATTGGAAATTGAGAGGATGCCCATTAATTGGAGAATGGCTGAACAAATTGTGGTATATGAATGTAATGGAATACTATTGAAGAAATGGTGAGCAGGTGGACTTCAGAAAAACCTGGAAAGACTTGCATGAACTGATGCTAAGTTAAATGAGCAGAACCAGGAGAACACTGTACATAGTAATAGCAACATTGTGAAATGACTGACTGTTAAATTTAGCTCTTCTGAGCAATGCAATGATCTAAGACAATTCTAAAAGACTCATGATGGAAACTGCAATCCACATTCAGAGAAAGAACTATGGAGTCTGAGTGCAGATCAAAGCTTACTATTTTCTCTTTCTTTTATTGTTTTTTGTTTTTTCTTTCTCATGCATTTTCCCTTTTGTTCTAATTCTTCTTTCACAACATGACTAATGTGGAAATATGTTTAACATGATCATACATGTATAGCCTATATCAGATTGCATATGCATCTTGGGGAGGGGGAAGTGGGTGGAGAAGGGATAAATTTAGAACCAAAAATCTTACAAAAGTGAAAGTTGAAAAGTAAAAATAGATAAATAATTTTTTTTAAAAGAAGAACACATGAGTTGTCTACTTACATCTACAATAGGGTCATTAAAGGCTTATCCAACAGCAAATGAAGACTTGATGAAGCCAAGAACAACCCACATCTCCCCAAAGTCTTTAGGACTCAGCAGAGATTTTAATCATGGCTAATGTTAGTTGCTCTGATCAGAGAAGCTTTATCCCATGGAAACTCTGACTCTTGGCAAATACTGTCCTGAACCTAACTGGCCAGAAAGGCATAGTTTCAAGTATTTTGCCAAAATACCACCCAGCTCTTCAAATTAGGCTCCATCTTGATGTCTAAATTTTACAAGGTGAGTAAGCATGAATGGAAAGAAGAAAAAATGAACCAGTCAACTATGACCTGAAGGTATGCCACAATAAAACTTTAATGTGATAACTGCTTAAGGCAGTAGAAAACTGGGCAAACAGAATTACTGGGGAGAAGGAAGTTCAGAAGAGGACATGGATAAGCAGGGCAGTTTTATTACTTCTGTGTTAAATTTAATATATACCTTTTTAAAAAACTACATAATAAAAGTTCTCAGCTTCGTATGCAACCCTCTGTTTTTTGTATATTGAAATAATTGAAATGTTCATTTTTGTTTGTCAAGTTACTAATAAAAAGAGAATGAAAAATTAAATTAAAAACTAAATGACTTTAGAAATATGAAAGCTTAAAAAAAGAAATATGAAAGTACTTTGAAGGAAAAAATCACATTATATAAACGTAAGGAATAGATTAGATCCATGATTTCATTGATATAGGGAACTCCCAGATGAGGACACTCCCTCTACCAAGGCAGGTTAGCACCTTTAAGATGTAAATCCCTCTTATTTGACAAAAGTGTGTTCAAAAATAATTATTTCTTGTCTACATCAGCATCTTATAGAACCTCTTCTCTATGTTAAGTTTGCTACCATCCTTCCAAAAGATCCAAAGTTCCTCCTTATATTAATTATCTCAATTCAACAAGCTATCCACAATTTTATTAATATAGTATATGGTTTTATGTTCAGTCACTTCAGTCGTGTCCAACTTTTTGAGATCCCATTTGGGGTTTTCTTGGCAAAAAATAATGGAGTGGTTTGCTGTTTCTTTCTTCAACTCATTTTACAGATGAGGAAACTGAGGCAAACAGGGTTAAGTGATTTACCCAGGATCACACAGCTAGTAAATGTTGGGGGCTGGATTTGAAGTCAGATCTTCCTGATTTCAGGCCCTGCATTCTATCCACTATAGCACCACCTAGCTGCCTTATCTCTCTATCTGTCTATATTTAGGGTCCTGCTCACATCCACCAGGCAAGCATGTCTCCTCCATTATTCTGTGAATGATCTTCCACTTCAATTCTTAGGAAACTGTCATGCTCCATGACATGCAATAGCCCTGGAAGATAACATTGTTGGGAGGAAAGGAAAGAAATTGAAAGCCTTAGTAAAGATAATTTTAAGAGCAATATTTCATGGTCTGAATGAAGGGGAGAAAGTCACATTTATTACATAAATATTTTATATTATATTATATATATTTATATATTTTATATTATAATCTTATATTACAGGTAATGTACTAAATAATAAGGATGCAAATATTAAAAATGAGAAACTCCCTGCCCTCATGGAGCTTACATTCTGATAGGATGAGACCATATATAGATGGGAATGGTGATCAGGAGTGTGGGGCTTTGGTCTGGGGAGTCATAGAGAGTTAACTTCAGTTGACATATACTTCCCAGAAGCAATGGAATGATGGGACCACCAGGTCCAAAGCAGAGAAGACATGGAGACACAGGTTTCAATGGCAGGACAGATGGCAAGATGGTCCATCCCTCTGCCTTTTTCTTTCTTACTTAGATTCCTATTCAGTTGAGATTATTTTTTGCCATGAACATGGATTTTTTCCCCCTCTGTAATAGGACTTTCTGTCTATGCCCTGTCTGATGAGTCATGGGGGACATATTTCCAGAATACCCTGGTCACTAAGTCAAGAAGATGAAAAGAAACAAAAAAAGTTGAAGGGCCTGAGGTGGAAAGTGAACATGACACAGGGTGTCCAGAGTGAGCTTCAGGGCACAAACAAGAGGCCAACAGAAGACAACGTAAGATTGGCTCAATGTTTACACTTCACCCTGCGGCTGCTCTCCTCCGACCAGGCAGACATCAAGTCTGGTCAGGACCAAGCTGATGCAATTGGTGATGGAGGAGAGTACAGGTAGGCAGAGACTAGCCTGTGGAACCAACTAGAGGAGCAACAAAAATCTGTACCTAGATTTCCAATGTTCCTTAAGGAAACACAGGTCACAGAGTGCTCTGGCGAAACCCCTCTTCTCTGAGGGACTCCTTTAGGTCTTGTCTGGGTGTATTTAGGATTCGTTGAAGTATGGTAAAATGCCTCTCCCAACTCTCTTGCAGAGGTGAGGGGTCCATCAGGGTGCATCATTGCATATATTATCGGATTTTTTTCCCACTTTATCAATTTTGCTCATTTTTTCCACTTCTGTTCCTTTTTTCTTAAAAATTATTTGTCATATGTAATGGTTCTATGAAAAGAGAGGAGGAAAGATACAGAGGGAAATTTAGGCAATGTAAAAACAAAAGAGGTTGATAAAATTTTATTTTAAAAAAATTCTATAATAAAAAGGAAAAATATGGCCAAAAGGAGGCGAGTAAAGTTACACTGAAAGGTGGGGCCTGAGCCCAGAGTTTCAATGGATAGATCCATATCCCTTAAGTAAAGGAGGCAAGCAGCTCCCACTTAAAATAAATACTGAGCTGGAGAGCCCGGGAAATTGTTCTCTGAGAACCATCAAACCACGGGTACTCTTTATGGGTAGCCCCTGGTATTGCGTGGAGCCCAACCAAGATGATGATGGGTTTACCAGAACTTGATCCCTCATCACTGAAAAGAGTCAGGTGCCCAGACAGGAGTGTCTTGCTAGTGGTTAAAGCTACATATCAACAGGGAATATCTTTATTCCATGTGTGAACTTTGTAAACACTGAGGAGATAAAGATGAAACAAAGGAGAAGCTCTACTTTCATGGAAATTTGCCCCTTTTGCTCAATCTCAAGGTTTAAGAGAGTGAACACTCTAAAGAGTCATGTAGCAACAGTCATGTGTCTCCAAAGAGGATGTGGCCAATGAGAGATAAATGAATGACATCAGGAATGGTGAGGAAGTCATCTATATAACTGCATGACTATTCTGTTATTCATTCCCTGTCATGTTCTCATAAAGGGAACACCAAAAATTTCAATTTATGGTCAAAGATTTATATTAGTCCTACCATTACTACTAAGTTCTACTGTCTTTGCTTTCCTCCTCCTCCTCCTCCTTCTTCACCTCTCTCTCTCTCTCTCTCTCTCTCTCTATATATATATATATATATATATATATATATATATATATATATATATATATACATACATACAATCTCTTAAGCCTTAGTATCCTCTGGCTTCTTTAATGACAGCTCAAATCCCACCTTGTACAGGTCTGCAGGTCCTCCTGCCTCTTCTCTACAACCTTCCCCTCCCGACCACTACTAGTACCTTCACTCTCAGGTTACCTTCCATTTACTCTGTACATATCTTTCACACATATTTTTGCATATTGTCTCCCCTATCCGAATGTGAGCTCCTTTTGGGCAGGGATCTTTTTTTTGCCAACAATGCTTGCTGATTAATATGACAACAGTCCCTGAACTGACATCTAGAAAGCAGAGTGTGCATCTATTAGGAAAGGAAGACTTAAGAGTCTGAATCTTGCAATTTTCCAGACTTTCCCAATGCACAAATATCTCCTGATGACTTTTGCCCCAAGCTCCTCAGCACCTTTCAATGACTCTTCATCATTTTCCACACTCAGTTCAAATAGCTCTTCATTGGGTTCCAGAGAGATATTATAAACCATCTCTGCTAGAAAGATGAAGTCCAACATGGGGGACTAGAGAAGAGTCACACACTCTGCTGAGGCAAACACAAACTGAAAAATACAAGTCTCTTTACTCAGTGAGTTCACATTTGACTGAGAGAGCCATGTGATTATTCTCTAATGGACAGAGGTTCAATTTGATTTTTTCCAGTGTGCTTACAATAATGACCTACCCACATATTTTATAAGTGACAAGATGCAAGGGGTGGACCAGCATTCACACAGAATTACTCCAGCTGTCGATTCAGGATTCCGTAATGGCAGCATTCCAGATTATATTTGCCAGAGCAAGTAAATGGTCATAGAGAGAATCCATATCTGTGAGGCAAGAACAGCACAGTAGTAGAAATATTAGTCTCAAACAGAATAGACACTCTCCCTACTCCTACACATACACACACACACATGCCCATGCACACATGCACACACATACATTTCCAATCATTGAAAAAGTCAATGAAAAAATCTCTTGGGCTTCAGGGGCAGCACCCTTCCCCCTCTGCAGAGATTGGCAGGGCATTGGCTGTCCAGTGGGAACTGAGAGTAGACTATCCAAGAAGAAGTGACTAGACATGACAGGCAAAGGAAGATGTGTCCTAGATGAGATCAAAGTCATAGCAGGGACAGAGGATGCAAGATGGTGAGCAAAGCAGAGACAATTCTCCACAAATCTGTCCTGACGTTACCTGCCACTTCACTAAAAATATATTAGTCAAACTAAGGATTGGTCAGAGGTGCCTGCCAATGAAGGATAGCTAGGTGGTGTAGTGGCTAGAGTGTCCAACCTAGAAGATTCCTCTTCCTGAGTTCAAATCTGGCCTCTGACACATAGTAGCTGTGTGACCCTGGGTAACTCACTTAACCCTATTTGCCTCCATTTCCTCACCTGTAAAATGGGCTGGAGAAGAAAATGGCAAACAACTCCAGGATTTTTGCCAAGAAAATCCCAAATGGGTTTGCAAAGTTAGACATGCCTGAACAACAACATCCTGCCAATGACAAAGCCCAGAACAGAAAAGTGCCGGCTGCGGGAACTTCTGAGTCTGGGGGCAGAGAGAGCATGTCTCACTACTCACTGAGCTGAGACCTTGATTCAGATTTCCTGAGACTTTTATCTAATTACTGATCTTACTGGGTACATGAGTCAAATGTCAGTTGGGAATTGCATTAAGTGGTCACAGAAAAAGTGAGTAGGGGTTGAGGGGACCTAAACTAACTGAACAGTGCCTCTTCTAGAACTCCTAGATTCTTGAGCAACCAATGTACAGTCTGAGGGAAATCTGGGAAAACTCTGCATGTTCATCCAAGTAGGAGGTTTTTATTAAGCATTATTTACTTCTTTTATTAATTACATGCAAACAATAAAACACTGTATATCCAAGAACATTTTCTCTTATGTGAAAACAAATCCATTATTCCAAGGTCACCTGACTATGGCTTAATGAAATAGTGCAAATAAATGGAAGAATTTAGGTTTTGCTAGTAGGTGGTGGCTCAGAGCTAATTCTGATTAGCTTCTGGGAATATCACTTAACCTATCCCTCTCTCAGTTTCCACATCCATAAAATGGAGTTTTTAGCCCAAACCTAACTCAGAATGTTTAGGGTCAAATAAAGTAATATATGTAAAGTGCTTTGTAAATCTTAAAGCACCACATAAATGACAGCTATTGTTGCTGCTACTGCTATCGCTGTTATTGTTAAACAAGACCAGGAATGTGGCTAGCAATGCCACCTGGTGGGAGAAAAAAGAAACAGTCTTTCGTTGTCTGTCACATGCCTGCCTTTCTTATGCAAAATTTGAGAGACTGTATTTTCAATGAATAATTATAAACCAGTCACTTAAATCACTTAAGTAAGATTCAGAGTTTGACAAGGTTTTGACAACTTCAATGAGCAAAGTTTGAAGAGAATCTGTCCCTCATGTACTGTATATTGTGCTAGAAATCCAGTATCCAACATTATATTTCATGCAGAGAAATACATTTTGAGATAGAGTAGTGATGGCATATTGTTGAGATAATAATAACAACAACCATAATATCTACATTCACATTGTATTTTAACTTTGCAAAGTACTCTATTAATATTATCTCTTTCTATCTTAATTCCACATTTATGCAACACTTTCTTATGAGCTAAGGATATGTAAGTTTAGACCTATGTCTATCAATACCTGAAAGATCAGTGATTTTATCAGTGTAGGGGATGCTTGGTGGGGAAAGTCCTTCCACTGACAAGATATGCCACCTGTTTATGACTTAGACCCAGGGCTTAAGTGACTTGTCTATGCCAACATGGCTAAGAGGAATTAGAAACAGTATTCTAACCCAGATCTTCCTAACTACAGGTCCATTATATTTTGCTACCTCTAAATCTATAGTTCAAAACAATTGGTGAGGAATAATATGATGCTCAAGTCTGTGTGAGTACTTATTTTTATAGGGACAATCTTGAGGAGGCAGAGTTTTTATTCAAGCCAGGAACTGATCACTTGTTGAGATTTTTGGCATTGTCTACTGACCAGGAATCTTGTCCCTTGCATTCTATGAAATACCCAGATCGACCAGTCTTGCTGTTAGCAACCCGATGACCATGAAGAAAAATGATGAAAAACACCCATTCTAAAACAAAGAAGATAAAACCCTACCACCCTCCACTTGGGGGGGGGGGGAGTACCACACATTGGAGTAAAAGGATCTCAGAATTAAAAAGCATCATAACTGGGAAGGGTCATCTAAAATAAGCTATATTCCTTCTTTAAGCTGGCTGTTGAGTGATTGCTGAGCCTTTGCTTGGATACTTTCAATGAGGGACAAGTATATTCTAACTATAGAGTAGCATTAATTAGTAGCACTTTGCCTTCAGGGAACAAGGCTAATCCCTCTTCCATGTGACAGCCCTTCAAATAAATGAACACAGCTATTATAATCTCATGAATCTTTTTTATACTAATTCTCTTCAGTTTATCACAGAATCACAAAATTTGAGAGTGACCACAGTGGTCATCTAGTCCAACCTAGATTTGAGAGGAAGTCTCCCTCAAATCTATAGGATATGTAGTTGGCCAGCCTCTGTTTGAAGACTTCCAATGGAGGTGAGGGATTAGGGAGAAACTTTCCCCCCATGAAGGCAGCCCCTTTTATTTTTTAATAACTTTTCATTGTTAGTCAATTTAACAAGCATATATTAAGCACCTACAGTATGCTCATGCTAAACACAGAGGATGGAAAAAAAGAAAGAACAATTGCTGCTCTCAAGTAGCTTCCAGTCTGATGGAGGAGACGACATAACAAACAACTACATGCAAACAAAACATATACATAAATAAATAAATTGGAGAAAATATCGATGGAAGGCACTAAGATTAAGGAGTATTGGGGGAAATGTCTTTGTTAAGAAGATTTCCCTGCCCCTACCCCCTACCCCTCCTCACCTCTTCCCCCACCCTCCAACCCCACAAAAAAAAAATTTAGGTTTACCTCTTTGAAGTTTCCAGCCATAGCTCCTGGATCTGCTTCCTAACACCAAAAAGAACAAGCCTCTCCTCTCTTCTCCACATGGCACACTTCTATCCTATTCTCTGCTCCCTTCTTCCCTCAGTCTTCTCCTGTCCAAGCTAAGCATCCTAAATGCCTTCAACAGAACCCCATGACCTGGGAGACAATGAGCTACAATGGAAAGAACATTGGCTTTTGAGTCAGAGGACCTGAATCCAAATGCTGCCTCTGATGCTTATTACCTATACAGCTTTGAGCAATCACTTATCTTTCCCTGGCCTCAGTTTCCTCCTAAAATGAAAGGGTTGGACTAACTGACCTGTGAGGCCCCTTTCAGCTCTAGATAGATGATCGCATGGACATAAGGCCTTCTACCATCCTGGTTGCCAACTAAACATGATCATCACAGCACACCAACCACCTCCCGATTCCCAGAAGCTACTCTTTTAATTAAGCTCTCTCTTAATACAACCCACAATCACATTAGCAGTTTTGGCTGCTGTCTCACAAGGCTGACTCATGTTGAGCTTGCAGTCATGCATCATGTACGTGGGGAGTTGGTTTTCAATAGTTAAATATAAAACTTGACTGATTAGCTAGTGAACTTAGTCTTACTAAACTCAATCCAATGCTCAAGTCTACCCTGTCTCTGTCATCTAGTCAACTTTAAGTCTTCTACAAACTTGATGGACATGCCTTCTATGCCTTTATCCAAGTCTTTGGTGAAACTGTTAAGGAGCATAGGACCAAGCACAGATCCTTGGGGTTTTCTACTGGAGACTTCCTGCCACCTTGATAATGAGCCATGAACAGCTGCTCTCTGGGTCTGGCAACCCAACTAGTTCTGAATCCATTTGTCTTCTCCATGAGAACTAGATGAGATAATTGAGCAAAAACTTTTCTAAAATGTAGGCAAACCATAGCATTCCCCTAATCTAAGAGTTTAGTAGCCCTGTCTAAAAAATAATAATAATAATTAACATTTCTGTAACACTATGTACTAGGCACTGTGCCAGGTACTTCACAAATGTTATTTCATGTGATCCTCACAACAACCCTCAGGGAGATGGTCGACATACATTTATGCCCTTGTCAGATCACATCACATGTTCAGTTCTGGGCACATGGCTTAATGGGAATGTTGACAAGCCAGAGGACAACCAAGATGGTCAAAGGCCTTGTGTCCATGAGGTCATCTCTCTAGAGCTGACACCCCATTTTACAGATGAAGAAACCAAGGCCATTGGTTTTTCCCTACTTCGATCTCCTGGTACTTCTCCCATTTCCACAGTTTTTCAAAGCTCCCTGACAATGGCCATTTCCTTCGTTGCTAGAGGTTGCATTCACCTGAACCAGGTGATTTGAATTCAGGCAGCTAGATGCTTTTCTCACCATCCCCTTAATTACCTCAGGTATCAACTTCCTGTTGGGCATTTTTGTTCTGTCATTTCCAGTGAAAAGGTCATTCCCTTTGGCAGAGAAAACAGAACCAAAATAAGGATTGAGTATCTCTTGGCCCTTATATTCCTCCTTTCTACCTCTAGCAAAGGTCTTATCAATTAGAAAAGAATGAGTCAATGCACCCTAGTGATCTAGGTGACGCAATGAATTAATTATTGACCTGTCATATCAGAGAACATGTAAAATATCTGACATCTGGTTATATTCTGAGAGCTTTTTTTTCTATTTTATTCTAAACACTTTTTTGTATCAACACCCATTATGGATAATTGGATAAAATGGGAAATTGCATATTTTGAGGAGACAAGAAAGCAAAATCATGAATAAGCAAGACTCTGAAGATGAACCAACTTATTTTGAGTACCAAGTTACAAAGACAAAAGAATAATAAATATGATGAAAAGCAATTTCTAATTTGCAATCACTCCCAGTAAGCCTGAAGCACAGTGTGTGTCTTGTATCCAAGTGATTCCTGGAAAATTGCAAAGGCTTTTAAAAATAAAACTAATCAAATTTATAAACTAGGCTCTAAAATTTTTAAGTAGAAATGGGAACAAATGAAGTAATCCCGTCCCACCCCCATACTAACTTAAAAAAAAAAAGAATAGGGGGAGCTGAGAATTCTTGTCAAGTGTCTTACAAGGGAAATGATCAGGTTCCATTACTGTTCCAAGTTATAAAGAATCTCCTTTTAGACTACTGAGAAAGAATGTTTGCTATGACCAGTGAGCTCTTGATAAAACTCCATCTGTCTCTGCCCTCCTTCATCTTGTACTCCAAGGCTAAAATGTGACTATTATTCCAATTATCTTTCGATTTCCTCCTTTTGCATTCCAAGCCCCTATGATGAATGGGACACCTTTGGGGGATATATTTCTAAAAGATGTAGGTTTTCATAAAACTCAGCAACTTTTAACTCTTTCACATCAATAGTTGGAATACAGATTTGTTTTACTATATTGATGGGGAATGGTTTGCCTTGGATTTGAACAGATGTCATTCTGTCATTTTTGAGATTTTACTCCAGTACTTCTCACCCTTTTATTGACGAAACTTGTTCTTCTTGGATCCAAAGGGCCAATCTTGGAGCAATGGGTGGAATTTACAGAGGCAGATTTTATTTCCTAACAACTAGAGATACCCCAAAGTGAGATGGGCTGCATCCCAATTTAGGGGGATCCCCCTCACTAGATGGCTTCAAGAAGAGGCTAGATGATCATATGTCAAGGATTTTGCAAAGGGGATTTCTATTCAGGCACAGCTAGACTAAAATGCCTTCCAGTTCTGTGATTCTGGGATCAGAACTCATTGTTCTTAATTCCAATCCTAGTGTGGTTTGCTCCATCCCCATTTCTCTTGGTTTGAGAGAGGCTCAAACCAGACAAAAGGGTCGCCACACAGTCTCTGCTTAATCAGAATGGGTTGTGATTGGTCAGAGTGGTGAAGAATAGTGCTCAGGAGAAGAAAAACAGGGTCAAAACCTTGAGAGAGCAGCCAAAGTAGCTGAGAAGAACATACCGTGTTTCCCCGATAATAAGACCTATCCTGAAAATAAGCCCTCCCCTTACTGTGTAAGATTCCTCTAAAATAAGCCCTCCCCTGAAAATAAGCCCTATTGAGATTGCTACTGTAGTGAAGGTGATCCCCTGAGCTACATGCTACATTACGGTACCTTCTGTATGCACCGTTCCTCCCCCCCGTGAAACGCATGCCGCGCTCCGAGCTGCATCCAATCAGAGCTGCAGCAGTGAGCGCATCATCCTGTTCTTCCCCAGTGATTTGCTTATTGAATAAAGGTACATTTTTTTGTTCACATTTACCTGTTTATTAAAATTGCTGTCAATGTTCATTAAAATAAGCCCTCCCCTGAAAATAAGCCCTCTGGTGTTTTTCTGTCCAAAAAATTTAATAAGACAGTGTCTTATTATCGGGGAAACACGGTAGTAGAGAACAGAACATCCAAGAATTTCACATCAGTAGAGAGAACAGCTCATCTTAGGACATCCCCAAATAAAAGCATCATCCCTACAGCCCCAGAGGAATAAGCCCTGAGTATATATCACCTGTATGTGTACACTAGCATATGTGTTCCCTCATATCCGCTATGTGTCCCCTCTACCCTTGGGATTGTAGAGAAGAGAAGAAGAATGGAAATTGTTCTTATCACTTATCTTGCTATGCTGTTTAATTAAGTGCTTTTTGCTTCAAATTCCTGTATCCTCTGGCTAACTCATAAAGAAACCCTATGGTGGAGCTCATGAATTATGGTTTCAATGGGGACCCACAATCTGGGGTTTTATGAGATGCAAACACACTCATAACATGCCTCAAACCTGAGGTAGAAGTGAAGGGGTATGCTGTGAGGGGGACCCTGCATGGTAATCCAGGTACCATATCAACTGAGAAGTAAACAAGGAGTTAGCTTCCATCCATTTTCCATTCATGATAGATAGATAGATAGATAGATAGATAGATAGATAGATAGATAGATAGATAGATAGATAGACAGATAGATAGATAGATAGATTTATATGCCTAAGAAAGACGCAGCACAGTCAGATGCCACATTGTGCAAATTCATCCTAAGTCTCATAACTAACTAGAGAGGTAGGGATTGGTGATATATATATACATTTTATTCTTAAGCAACACATTTACCTTTTTTTTTAACCATACAGCAAGAGACACAAAGGAATTGCCGCTGGCAACAACAGACCAATGGTAGAACCAGATAAAAATGCAGGATTTATTATGCCTAGACCCATAATCTGACCACTAATCCACCCTTTGCAACAAAGTCATGTCATTCATGAGTGAAACATGGGGAATTTTTGAGAATTCCCAATATAGTCAGAGGAAAAGAATTGACAATGAATAGGGTTTCAGATAGCCAAGCAGATAATGTGTGATAAGTTGAAAAGTGTCAAGAGTATGGGAATTGGGATGTAAAGGTGTCAGGGAGGGGAGGGGAGGAGAAGGGCCATGGATAGGTCAAACTCCTTTGCCCTGAACTTATGACTCCATAGATATATTGCCTGTTTTCTAAAGAGACATTTGTTGAATAGGAGAAAATAAAACAAGTCAGAGTGGGGGGGGGGGGAGAAGGGAAGAAAAAAACCTCAGCATGACTTATTTATATAATGTTGTGGCAATCTTCAGGTAATACTGTGAGATTTGCCCATATTTTTTCCCTTTGATTTCAATTGGTCTCCTTTTGTGCTCAGTGTATTTCTTTTCCTTCCCTTGAATTTTCAATTTAAGAAAGGTCAATAAATGATAAGAAATGCACATGGAATTCAGATTTCTTCATTTACATTTCATAGGGTCATAGATTTAGAGCTGTAAAGGAATTTGGAGGATATCTAGTTCTATCCCTTTGCTTTTCAAATGAGGAAACTGAGGCCCAGAAATGTGATATGACATGTGCAAGGTCACACAGTAGGTGACAGAGCCATGTTTTAAGCTCTGACTCCCAATCCAGCCCCTGTTCTCCTGTCCCCCCTCTTCCTCCTGCCTTTGAATCATTTGTTAATACGTGGGTGGTATAAAGATGTAATGAACCGAAAGGATCAACACTTCATCTTTTAAGCGTAAGAACTGTTTTATGAGATCCTGAGTTTCTTCACCTGTAAAATGAGGACAGGGAGGGAGGGAATTATGCTAAATGCTATTTATGACTTCTAGCTCTAATGTTCTGTGAATCCGCAGCTATGAGCATGGCTACAACTTTGTTTAATATCAATTTGGGTTTTCCTTCATAGGAGATTATAGCATTGTTGTTCAGTCACATCCGACTCTTCGTGACCCCATTTAGGGTTTTCTTGGCAAAGACACTGGAGTGGCTTGCCATCTCCTTCTAATTTTTCAGATGACAAAACTGAAGCAAAAATGGTGAAGTGACTTGTATGGTGTCTGAGGTCAGATTTGAACTCGTGAAGATGAGTGTTCCTGACTCCAGACCCAAGGGTCTGTGCACTATGGTTCCACCTGGCTACCCATCACAAGAGATAACAGCCAGTTAATGTAGGGACTGTGTTGGTTTTAGAACTTAAAGAACAAGGCATCTTTCCTCTCTGGGCCTCAGTTTTTCTCATCTGTAAAATGAGGGGACTGCAATGGATGGCCTCAAATTTTGCTCTACAATTCCAGTTGAGTATTCTAGAATATTTTAAAGAATTTGTCATTTAAAAAACTAACCGATAATATTAAAAACTTGCTAGCATTTTCCGTTACAGCAGAAGCTGCTTTCCCCAGCAATCTATCAACCTGAAATTTCTTTAAACAGCATTTCTAGACATTTCAAGTGTCAGGAGATGTGCCTTTCCTAAGGACAACCCTGATGGCCTCTGGGATCCCGAAATACCCTTTGAATTATCCAGTAAATATCAGATTATCCTGCCTGTAGTTTTAGTGTTAAGCATATTTTACCAGTCTCTAATTCTTTGAAAATTGCCAATTAGGGCATAATAGAGAGGACACTTCTCTGTTAACCAACTGCTTCCCAGAGAAGAAGTATTGATGTCTTACATAAGAAGCTAAGGTATTAATTAAAGTAGATTTTTTTTTATCTCAAAACGGAATAGTGAGAGTGTAGTAGATGAAGGTAAACTATGTATCTATGGTGTGGCACATGGCGTGACCATCCTCACCCAACCTCAGAGAAAAGCAGTCATTGCATTTTTCTGCATTTTTTAAAGTTTTAGTAATTATATCATAATCAGTTTCCAATATGAAATTCCACCATGGACCAAAGAAAACATCTAAGCAAATCTAACCAACTAAACAACCATAACTACCGCCATATGCAATATTCCAGTCAGACAGTAAACAGGCATTGTGTTAAATATAGAGGATACAAAGAAACTCAAAAGACAGTCCATGCTCTCACGCAGCTGAGTCTAATGGAGGACACAATATAAAAACAAGTACATATGAACAAGCTATATACAAGACAAGTAACAGATAATCATCAGAGAGGAGGCGTTAGAACGAAGAGAAAGGCTTTTAGCTGGGATCTGAATGAAGTGAGGGAAGCTGGGAAGTGGGTGAGGAGGAGGAAGAGCATTCCAGGCATGGCCACAGCCAGAGAAAATGTCTGGAGTCAGGAGATGGAATGTCCCATCCAAGAAAGAGCAAGGAGGCTGGTTTCACCAGATCAGAATGTGTAGGGCGAGTGGGGAGGAGTAAGAAGCCTATAAATATAGGGGGGAAATAGGTTAGGAATAGTTTAGAATGCCAGCCAAAGGATTTTGTATTTGATGTTGGAGATGATAGTCATTATTGAATTGGGTAGGGGGTGACCTGAGCTTTAGGAAGATCCCTTTGACAGTTGGGCAGGTAGGTGGTGCTACATAGATACAGCATGAGGACTAGAGTCAGGAAGGCTCATCATCCTGAGTTCAAATCCAACCTCAGACATTTAGTAACTGTGTGACCCTGGGTAAGTCACTTCACCCTGTTTGCCTTGGTTTCCTCATCTGTAAAATGAACTGGAGAAGGAAATGGTTAAAACGACTCCAGCGTCTGCCAAGAAAACCCCAAATGGAGTCAGAGACTCGGACACAGCTGAAAAAATGACTGAACAGCAAAAGAAGGATGGACTAGAGTGGGAAAAGACCAACCAGCAGGCTGTCACAATAATCTGAGCATGAGATGCCAAGATGGTGGCAGTGTCAGAGGAGAGAAGAGGATAGAAGTGATAGAAGTTACAGAATTCACCAAGACACTTTTGCAACAGATGGAATATGAGGGTTGAAAGAAAATGAAGAATTGAGGATGATCCCTAGGTTGTGGACCTGGGTGACTGAGAGGATGGTGGTTACCTTCTCAGTAACAGGGAAGCTAGAGGAGAGAATTAGAGGGGCAGGAGATAAATGGATTCAGTGTGGGACAAGGTGAATTTAAGATGTCTGTGGGAATTCCAGTCCAAGATGTCTGAAAAGTAGCTGGAGATGAGAAACTGGAGGTGAGCAGAGAGATTAGGGTTGGATGAGAATATTTGAGACTCATCAACATGGAGAGAATAATTGAATCTATGGGAGTTGATGAAATCATGAAAGAATAGGGAGGAGAGAAGGTAGCCCAGGACAAAGCCCTGTGGGATGCTCCTCATCAGCACACATGACCTAGATGAAGATCCAGCAAGGAAGAATCAAAAGGAATGGTCAGACATGTAGGAGGAGAATCAGGAGACAGTAATGTCCTGAAAACTTAGAGGAAAAAGAATATCAAGGAGAAGGGGGTGATCAATATTCTGTCACTCAGTCAATAAGCATTTATTAATCCCCTACTATATGCAGACACCGCACTAAGCATGGGATCACCAGCATCAAAGGCTGCAGAGAGGTCAAGAAGGGCAAGGACTGGGCAGCTAGGTGGTACAGTGAATAGAGCACTGGCCCTGGAGTCAGGAGGACCTGGGTTTGGATCTAGCCTCAGACACTTAACACATACAAAAAAACTAGCTGTGTGACCTTGGGCAAGTCATTTAACCCAGTTGCCCTCCCCCCCCCCAAGAAAAAAGAAGGGCGAGGACTGAGAACAGGCCATTGGATCTGATGATTAAGAGATCATTGGTAACTTTGGAGAGAGCGGTTTCTGTGAAATGACAAGGTTGAAAACAAGACTGTGGAGTTATAAAGAGTCTCTCCATCCATAGTCCCCCCTAAAAGAGAACCATAAAATCCTAGTTTGGATCTGGAGAGGACCCAAGAGATTACCCAGTACAACCTGAGGCAAGTGTGACTCATCTGTTCTCAGGAATCAAGATGAGTCCTTGCCGTTCAACTGAGCCCAGCTGCTTTTCAGTATTGTTTTCATTTGCCTTATTGCACCCACTGAGAGCGCTCTTCTCCCAGACGTTTCCTCTACCCTGCCTCAGTTCATACATGTCCTCTCATGTTTTTCTGACTTCTTCAAATTCATCCTTTAACATTCCAATATTTGCTGGAATAGTCGACGACATTCCCATTCCACATTTTGTCCAGCCCCTCCTTAATCCGTGAGCACCCATTTTGCAGGTTTTTTGCTACTACAAAAAATGTTCTAGGGTATCTGTTAATGCATATAGGACCCTTCTTTCTGTCATTGGCTTCCTAGGGGTAGAATTGCTGGATTAAAGGATGTGATGCATTTAGTTCTCACATAATTCCAAAGAGTGTTCCAGAATGGTGGAGATGCTGCCATGTCACTCTCTTTCCACAGCCCTTCCAACTATGTCTATTTTCATTATGTTACCATCTAAGAACTCATTTTTCAGAAGGGAGGGAAGCTACTTAGATGTATTTTGTGGCCTCCACACCACAATATGCCAAAACTCACATCCCCAATAGGTCTTACATTTAATCAAATTTCATCCTCACAGAGCAATGAACTTTAGAAATTCCCTCCAACTATAAATATTATTCTCGGGCAGAGTAAGTCACTGACGTGGACCAGCTGCTCTCAAAAAGATCGAATTGCTGAATAATGAAAGGTCTTGTGTCTTCCCTCAGAGACAGCAGGGTAGAGTGGAATATGACCAGCCCTAGGAATCAGGAGACCTGGGTTCCAATCCCACTTGACTTTTCAGAGCCTCAGTTTTCTCCTCTCTAAAATAAAGACCATAAAGAAAAAGTCAGAGTTTGTAACGACTCTACAGGCCATCTATAGATCATCCATTTTACAGAGGAGGAAACTGAGGCCCAGAAAGGTTAAGTGTGCTGCCCAAAGGCCTCAAGACAAAGCCAGAATTTGGTATTCTATGGCTCCAGACCAGAACTCCTTCTGACGCACCAAGTCACATACTAACTACCTCACCTGATTGTTGTAAGTCAGGGATTTTGCAAACTTTATAGGGCAATGAGATGTGAATAAATATATTCCCTGATCAAATGTTTGCCTCTGTGGGAACCCCTTCTCTATTGCACCGCTATCTGGTATTTGCTCAGCTAACTTTGCTCCCTCTTTCTTTCAATACCACATAATTACCTGACACTAAGATCAGACTTGCTTGAAGGAAAGCAATATTAGACCCATATTTTATGGGAGAGCAGACTCCATAAACTCTATTCTCTCTCTCCCTTCATTTCTTTTCCATCTATGTCCTGTCATCATTACTTCTATAATGAAATAATTAAA
The DNA here is from genome assembly GCF_028583685.1 of Petaurus breviceps papuanus. NCBI lineage: Eukaryota > Metazoa > Chordata > Mammalia > Diprotodontia > Petauridae > Petaurus > Petaurus breviceps. The sequence goes on from NW_027185759.1 coordinate 32,737,925, forward strand.
TTGGATTACTTGAAAAGCAATAAAAAGCAAGTAGCTAAATAAGCTTCCTGCCTTCATCAACTGTGTGGTGAACAGACCAGCTCCATCTTTCAATGACTCCTAATAATGAATGATTTGCAGGATACAATCCAACATCATTCATTGGATGGAAAAGATTCAACACAACAGTCACCAGGGACTCTTCTTTCCACAAAATTAGCTGTGTTTGCTAGCCCAGAGAAATCCAACACATACTTTTTAAATATATATATATATGAATTAACAAAAAAAGATAAAAATTATACCATCCATATACTTTTATCAGAACTAGTTAATAATGAATAACATTTATGTTGTGCTTTGAAGGTTTACAAAGTACTCTACTTATGGAATGAGATAGTGAGATTTTTCTCCAGTCAAAATAGAGAACCAAAGTAAGAGGGTTTGCCGCTGACAGATATGCATAACTAGGATAAGAATGAGGGTCAGGTGACTGGAAAATAATTACCTTGCCTCCTTCTCTTACCTCATGTTCTAGTTCAAATTCATTTGCATGATCAAAAAGAATGTTTGGAATTTCTAATCCTAAATCAGATAGTTATGTGAAACAAAGGACTATAGCTCATCCCTAGACACAGGGAAAGAAAGGAAGGAAGGAAGGAAGGAAGGAAGGAAGGAAGGAAGGA
>NW_027185759.1:32743589-32778535 GCF_028583685.1 Petaurus breviceps papuanus
CCCCTTCCCCCCTATTCTCCTGTAGGGTGAGATACCCTATTTAGTGTGTATGTCATTGCCTCTCTAAACAAAATTCAATGAGAGTAAAGTTAACCCATTCCCTTTTGCCTTCCTATTCTTCCCCTCCATTGTAACGAATTTTCCCTTGCCTCTTCCATATGGGATAGTTTACCCCATTCTGTCTCTCCCCATTTCCTCTCATTATATTCCTCTTTCACCTCTCAATTTCACCTTTTAAGTATCATCCCTTCCTATTCAATTGGTCTTGTGCCCTCTGTCTATGTATACCTGTTCACATATATACACACACTCACATACGTATTCATATGCCCATATACCCTCCTATATAGACATATGTATGCATGTATACATATATATATATACACATTTATATTCCCTTCAACTATTCTCATACTGAGAAAATTTTCATAAGTTACAATTATCATTTTTCCATGTAGGAATGTTAATAGTTCAACTTTGATAAGTTCCTTATGATTTCTTTCCCCTGTTTACCTTCTCATGCTTTTTCTTGCCTCTTGTATCTGAATGTCAAATTTTCTATTCAACTCTGGTTTTTTCATCAAGAATGCTTGAAAGTTCTCTATTTCGTTGAATGACCATATTTTCCTCTGAAACATGATACTCAGTTTTTCTGGGTAGGTGACTCTTGGTTTTAATCCCAGTTCCTTTGACCTCTAGAATATCATATTTCAAGCCCTTCAATCCCTCAATGTAGAAACTGTCAGATGCTGTATTATCCTGATTGTGTTGCCACAATATTCAAATTGTTTCTTCCTGGCTGCTTATAATATTTTCTCCTTGATCTGAGAACTCTGGAACCTGGTTATAATATTCCTAGGAGTTATCTTTTTGGAATCTTTTTCAGGAGGTGATTGGTGAATTCTTCCAACTTCTATTTTGCCCTCTGGTTCTGAAACATCAGGGCAATTTTCTTTGAGAATTTTTTGAATGATAATTTCTAGGTTCTTTTTCTTTTGATCATGGCTTTCAGGGAGCCCAATAATTTTTTAATTATCTCTCCTGGATCTATTTTCCAGGTCAGTGGTTTTTCCAATGAAATATTTCACATTGCCTTCTATTTTTTCATTCTTTTGGATCTGTTTAATAGTATCTTGATTTCTCATAAAATCACTGGCTTCCATTTGCTCCAATCTAATTCTGAAGGAATGATTCTCTTCAGTGAGCTTTTGAGATTCTTTTTTTCCATCTGGCAAATTCAGCTTTTTAAGGCATTCTTCTCCTCATTGGTTTTTTGAGCATCTTTTGTCATTTGAGTTAGTCTATTTTTAAAGGTGTTATTTTCTTCAGTCAGGTTGTTGACTCTCATTTCATGATTTTCTCGCATCATTCTCATTTCTCTTCCCAATTTTTCCTCCACTTATCTTATTTGGTTTTCAAAATCTTTCCTAAGCTCTTCTATGGACTGTAACCAATTCATATTTTTCTTGGAAACTTTTGGTGCAGGAGTTCTGACTTTGTTTTATTCCTCCTGTCCCATGCTTTGATCCTTTTTGTCCCCAAAAAAAGGAATACAAAGTCAGATTACTGTGCTTGCTTTGCTTTCTTTGCTTGCTCATGTTGCCACTCAATTACTTGACTTTTGAGCTTTTTGCCACAGTAGAGCTCTGCTTCCAGAGAGGAGAGGTCTGTCCCAATTGCTGGGGTTTTTGCAGCTGCTGGAGCTATTAGTTGGGTGCCCTCTCTGAAGCCTCCACCGGCTCTGACACCTGGTCACCCCCTCCCCACCAGGACCTCCACCCTAGACAGAAATCCAGATCCAAGCAGGTTAAAACAAGAGAAATTACCCCTCATACTGGTTGCTTGGTCCCCCTACGATCTGCAGGCCAGGAGCTCTGAAGCAGTAATGTGGCACCACCACACCTCAGCCACTTCTCCCTCCAGGGGCAGAGGCTGGACTGCACTCCTGAACCCCCTGTTCCCAAAGTCCACTGACTTCTCACTTTGCCTTTGGCATTTATGGGTTGATAATCCTGGAAACCACCACAGCTACTGGTGATCCACTCTCCCAAAATCCCTCTAGCCACAACTGGTCAGGCTGCCCTGAAGCTAAAACTTTGGACTCACACAGGGCTGGGCTCAGCTCCCAGAACATTGTGCTGGACCCTTCCTTCCAGCCTGCTGAGCTGTCTTCAGGGGGAAGTTTGTTTCTTTCTGTCACTTTGTGGGTTCTGTAGCCTTAAAGCTTTTTTAGAGTCATTTTTATAGGTATTTGAAGTAGTTATGGGGGAAGCACAGGGAGTTTTCCTGCTTCTACACTGCCATCATGGCTCCTCTCCTGTTCAGTTATTTTTCAATTGTGTCTGACCTAATTTGGAGTTTTCTTGGTAAAGATACTGGAATGTATGTCATTTCCTTTTCCAACTCATTTTATAGATGAGAAAACTAATGCAAACAGGGTTAAATGACTTGCCCAAAGTCACACAACTAGTAAATGTTTGAGGCTGGATTTGAACTCAGGAAAATGAGTCCTCCTGACTCCAGGCCCAGTACTCTAGCTACTGTACCATGCGGCTGTCCCATGATAGCAATACTACAGGTATATTGCTTCCATTTTACAGATGAGAAAACTAAGACTCAAACAAGTTTAGTGATTGTCTCATGCTCACAAAACTTGTTTTAGAAGCCACCCAGGAATCCCAGACTCTGATGAATGCACTGCACTGTCTTGTCTCCCATTTGACTCTTCCTGGCACTTCACAGATTTTTTAACTCTATTTAATTAATAACAACTATTTTGACAACAGACTTGAATATTGTAGGATAATTGTCTGTTGGATAATTTGTCTGTTTGACAGGTCAGCTTCTATTAAAAATAATGAAATGTGAACAAAATTCCAATTACAACTTATCTCTGGTAATGACTCATTTTTTCATGACACGTTATGGTTGAAGAAGCATTTTCCTCCCAATAATCTTATGAAGTAGAGAAGAAAACTTAGATTCCAGAGTCAGGAGAACTGGATTCAAATCCCAGCTCTGACATATATTAGCTGTGTAACCACTTACCTCTCTAAATCTAAGCTAACATCAGGGACAAATATTTTCACATGAATAAATGTGCAGAAAAATAAAGCTGACTTACTTGAGTAGTAAAATGGCCATAACATTTTGGATAGAAAAATAGGATGCAGTTAAAAGACTGGCAAATTTAATGTCAGAGAACTTAGGAAGTTCTAATCTCAGCTCCATCATTTTACTGCCCCTTACCTTGGGCATTTACTCTTTGACATTGACATTTAATCTTCCTGGGCTTCAGTTTCCCCATTTATAAAGTGTTTGAACACATGTATAGAATGGTACTTGGCACATAGTAGGTCTTAATTAAAGAGTTATCTACAATGAGGGAATTGAACTAGAGAATTTCTGAGGTCCCTTACAAGTTCTAAATTCCATGACTCTATGAAGTCATTATTAAATGTATTATATCCTTTTTTTCTACTTGATTGACATTGATGTATTTTCCCAATAACACTAGCCCCACTCCCTAGCCATAGTAGAACTTTCACTTTTGATGAAAATTCTCCGAAACACCAACCATGTCTAATAGAAAATTATGTAATCCATATCAGCATTTTACCACTTCCTAGAGAAGAGAGGTCTCAGCAGCATTTTACCACTTCCTAGAGAAGAGAATACTCAGCATCATCAGTCTTCTGAACTCAGCATTGGTCATTGCATGGATCCAAAGCTGTTCTCTTTACAGTCCTCTGTTCTTTGTGTATGTTGTCTTCTTCATTCTGTAAACTTGGCATTTCACCAGTTCATACAAGTTGTCCCACATTTCTCATTATTATGTAATTATCTGCCTAAATTCTCTGCTATTAATTCCTGTGACTCTTAGTTCTCTCTTCTTCTAACTTACTATGAGTTCACTGGGAGCCTGAAAAGTCAGATAACCAATCTTATTTGACCTTGATATAAAACAGGCTCCAAATGAGGGCCTAAGAATGGGATTATGAATAATGTGCATGAGCTTAAATGCCTGGATTTTGTGCATCCATTTGGGCTACCCAGAAATCTTTCTGGTTCATTTCCTGGATCTCAGTTACCATGTAAATATCTGAGGTTGCTGGAAAAATGACCCCAAGTTAAATGTGAAATTGTTATATTACTTGTTCCTAATCTTCCATCTCACAGCTGCTTGAAATACTCAGAATAACTTAAAAAAACTAATCAATTATCTATTGGGAATACACAAAGACTGGAATGAACAGCTTCATTTTATTTTTCCTATTATAATATGGTATCCCTTTTGCTCTCAGCCTCAAGTTCCTTATTTTCTCCTCTGCTAAATTTTACTTGGACTTTCCATAGTATTAAAAACACAAAAGAAAACAAGAATTACATTGTACCTGCAACATAATAGGTCCTCAGTCAATGTTTTCTCTATTCATTTTTGTTATTGAATCATTTCATTTGTGTCTGACTCTCCATGATCCCATTTGGGGTTTTCTTGTTGAAGATTCTGGAGTAGTTTTCTATTCCTTCTCTAGTTCATTTTACAGATGAGAAAACCAAGGCAAAGTTCAGAGACTTGCCCAGGGTCACACAGCTAGTAAGTGTTTGAAACTGGATTTGAATTCAGGTCTCCCTGACTCCAGGCCCAGCACCTAGCCACTGAGTGGCTGCTACATAGCAAAGACACAAATCTCAGCTTTTAGGGTAGGTTTGCCCCGTTTTTCTCAGAGTTGCAGGCATTTTTGTTGGGAACAACTGCCAAATGTACCCTTGCTTCCCTTCTCCCTTTTTGATACCTTTCAAAAAGCAACCCAAGTAATTTGCACGGCCTGGCCAAGTAGCCCTGGAGAAAGATAGGAGACAGAAATATAAATGGAGAGAAAATAGGAGTTTCCTGCCCCCAGAGATTTTTTTGGAAGTACTGATCTGAGTGGGAAATACATGACCCCTTCACTGAGGAAGAGAGTATGCACACGAGGTTGACTCATCTTGTGTAGACCTCAAATGGAAAACAGATATTTTGAGTGTTCTGACAGCCACCTGAGGAGACCTGTTATATGGAAGGTGGAGACTTGGGAAATGGCCATAAAACACAAGATTATCACAGAATTGTTCTGACTCCCAGGGCATGAAAGAGCTACAATGGTGGCAGCCAGGGAAATAGAATAAACCTGTGCTCCAAAAACAGTCCCCAAGAGAGGAGGCAGCTGGTACCCTCTTCAAGAGGGGAGATGTGAAAAACCATTGATGTATGACTGGCAAGAGGGCTGTGATATCCATCAGAATAATAGCACAGTGATGACAAAGCAACCAGAGGAGAGTTTCTAGTGGAAGGATTTTCTAGTGAAGAAAAAGAGACAGGAGTAAACCCAGGGATCCCCTACATTTTCCAAGTGTGTCATACTGGTCAGCATGGAAGACCAGGACATTGCATAGTTCTCTGGAGAAAGACAACTGGAGGCTCTTGACCTTCATGAAGTCCTATGTCAGTCATCTTAATGCCTTTTACTGCCAAATAAACCATTTCATGGTTTGAAACTTTTTAAGCTGAACACTTGTAAGAGGAGCTGATGGCCACCTCTGAGGGAGGGCCAGACATTTAAGTCTCAGAATACACTTGAGTAGGAGTAACAAGTCAAAGGTGTGAGAGCTCCTCAAGGTATACTCGGGCCAGAAGGGGGGCTGATAAATATTATCAGCATAATGATTAATCAGGATATAAATATAATAATGATGATAAATATTTAAGGGAAGAGGTATATGCATAACATACTTTTAAGTGTAACAGACATTAATAACATTTTCTCTCTCACTTTAAGCCTAGATAACCAACAACAACAAAAAATAAACCAAGCCCTAATTTATCATGTTTGCCAATTTCTGAGATGTGAATGCTCATGTTGAAAATTTAACAATGGGTTGGAGCTAACTTCAGTAGCTCCCTTTGTATTGCAAAAACACCTCTGGCACAAGGGTTATAGTTAATTAAAAGGGAAGAATTTGGATTTTCTTTCACAATCTCAACTTAGTTCCACAATCCTAAATGGAAGAAAAGGGAGTATTATCCCTTACTCCCAATCTGTTTTCTAACCTTTGTTACCAAGACTTACTTAAGAAGTAGATTGGGGTGGAATTGGCAGGCAAGGAGGGCAGAGGAGACTCAGAGAAACTACCCAGTAGCCAGTTAAGGCTTGGACCCTATTGGATTTTGTTGCTGCTGCTACTCTTTTAAGTCTACACTCCTCTTTCTTAGGGATTCTAGTCTCAAGCTGCTTCACCAAAGAGCATATTTTTGCCCATTCCACATTAGCTGTGAGAGACAGTGACAGAGTGCATAGAAAGAGGGTCTCAAAGCCAGGAAGAACCATCCACTTTTGACACATTAACCGTATGACTCTGGACAAGTCACTTAACTTCTCAGTGCTCTAGACAGCTCTCTGAAACCATAAGTTGCAGACAAGGTGTCATCCTTCATTGGTCGAGGGAGTTTTCTCACCTGGGAGTTCCCTATCCCAGTGAAATCCTGGGTCTGTCTCTACTTCTCTCATTATCTGTATCTACATAAAGAAAAGGGGCACACATCAATTTCACAAATGAATAAGGAATTCTATTCAGAAAATAATTCCAAGGAAGCCAACTTGACAAAAATCTTTACTGTTCAAAGAAGCATAGCTCTCTTGGAATGAATACTCCCTTTCATGTTTGCAAAACAAGCATTTTTCACTCTCTAAATGACTGGTATTCTTAATGAACATTCAATAACTGTGAATGTTAATAAAGATAGGGATTATAGATGAGAAATCATAGCAAATTTCTGGAACATCTCCAACTTCAAATGTTATTAATTTTTAAATTAATTAAGTGAAATGAGACTTGGCAAATTCCCACCCGTGCTGACAAATTGTTCACATTTCTCTTAATTTGTTCCTGAGTGTTGCCATAGAGATGGTGAATTCACAACACACCAGGCATTGAATGCATTGTTACAGCCCTGAACTTCCTACTATAGATTTGATTAAAGTTCTCCTGGCTTGCTCATTTTGAAGACTTGAGAACACACCATTGTTTCTTTGGGAAAACACGGTCAGTTGTCAATCTATGGAATAAAAAGGCAGGAAGATTTTGCCCTTGGATGTCACCAGCACCCTACTGCTGTGATAAAATGATGCAAAGAGAAATGTACTTGTGTTCTTCAATTATTTCACCAGAATGACCTCCATATGCTCTGTGTTCTATGCTCCAGGAAATCTAGCCAACAAATCCCTGAACTTGACATCCCATCTCCCACCTCCACATCTTTGCATAGGTTATCCCACATGCCTAGAACTAAAACGAGCTCCCTCTTCAGTCCTACTTCTCAGAAACTTTCAATTGCTTCGAGGAGCCATTTAGTTGCTACTTCCCACCAGAAACCTTCCCTGATCTTAATGCTTTCTCCCTTCTCCAATTATACTGCCTTTGCTGATCTGTTTCTATGTTACAGCCCCTAATAGAATATAATCTTCTTGAGAACTGGGCCACTTTTGTTTCTGTCCCCAGTGCCTTGCACATTAATAGGTACTTCACAAATACACTGCAGGTGTAATAAGAAGACCTGGGTTCAGTTTCTACTTCTGACACTACCTGGAGAAAGTTACCTCATTCCTCTAGATTCCGGTTTCTTTGTCATCTGTAAAATGAGAAGGTTAGGGAAGGTGATTTGTGATGCCCCTTTCCGTTTTTGATCTGAGATCCTATGACCTTATGAATTGGTTTGAATAAGATTTTAATGAGTACTAGATGATACTAAATATCTACAATTCAGTTATCACCATTAACTGCCTACTATGTGCCGGGCACAGTACTAAACTCTGGAGATACAAAAAAAAATAAAATAATCCTTTATTCACAAGTAACTCACACTCGAATGCATAAAAAAACAAATATATACAGAATGAATATAAAGAGGCAGTTAGCTAGGTGGTATAGTGGATTAAGTGCTGGACCAGGAAGACCTGAGTTCAAATTCAGGCTCAGGCAATCACCAGCTATGAGACCCTGGGCAGTGACTTAACCTGGCTGCCTCAGTTTCCTCATTTGTAGAATGGAAGTTAGAAGAACACCTACATCTCAAGGTTGTTATGAGAATCAAATGAGATAATGTTTGTAAAGCACTATACATGGGGGAACTATTAATAAAGAAACAGATTTATGGTTGACCAATGGAGAGATGCATGGTAGATGTGAGCAGGCATGAAGGGTAAGCTAAGGAGAGCATCCAAAAATTGTAGGATCAGAAAGAGAGGTAGGCAATAGGTCAAGAAACAGGGTTACTGCTAGACATCACCTGACTTCTGCCAGTGTCTTCCCGAAATGTTAAAAGAACTGAAGAAAGGCTTCCATCACTTTGGGTGAAGAAAAGGATTTCTTGGAGGATCTGGACAAGAATCTCACAAAATGAGAAGGTGCAGACCATGGGAGGTATTACTCCCATTGGTGAGCTCTCATAGGGACATAGGACCATAGATTGAAGGCTAGTAGTCTCAGAGACCATTGGTGCATCTGAGTAAGTTATCAAGGACCTGTGACATCCAAGGTGGCTTCCTAAGGTGCCATGCCATGCCTCAGATATGGATAGGTGAAGTTTCCTGCTGTAGCAAAGCTGAGATGGCAGGATTTCCTATCCATATGGTGTTTTATACCTCATTACTTCATTCAACATTCAGCACAGGTTTGGGAGGCAGATTGTCAAAATATCATTACCTTTATTTTACAAATGAAGAAAATGAAATTTGAATCATCTAGGGTCATGACTAGTAAACAGGAGCTTGGGAGTGTGGTACACTTTCTAGCTTAAGCCTTGAGGAGTAAATGTATTTAGAGAGAGCAGGGAGGTCCAGACACATGATTTCATCCTTGAAAAGACCACTTCCTGCTTTCCCTAGCTTCTTTCAAGACTCAGTTCAAATCTCATCTTCTGTACGTGCTTTTTCCAGTCTTCTCTTCCAGCCCCCCACTGTCTTCCCTCTGAAATTACTTTTCATTTATATTGTACATATCTTGTATGTACATAGCTATTTAGAATGGAAGCACCTTGAGAGCAGGGACTGGATGGGCTTTGCCTTTCTTTGTAGCCCTGGTGCTTAGCACGGTACTTGGCACATAGTAATCACTTAATCATTGCTTTTTTGGTGGTTTGCTTTGGATGGACTAGTCTATATTTTGTTCTGTTTTTTTTTGTTTGTTTGTTTTCTTTGCCAATTTTTTTTTTAAATTAACAATGGCTCTCTGGGAAAGAAGGGGAAAGGATATATAAGGAAATAAAATTGATGGGAGAAAAAATCACAACTTTAAAAACAGAAAAGGATGGGGAGCATAGAAACCTAACCATGAGTATTTATTCTAAAATAAATGCCATCAGTATTGCCAAAATGCAAGCTGCACCAAAGATGAACTTGCTCTGCCAAGGACCTTTCTCTGAAAATCAGCCCAAGGAACTCTGGGTTACAACCTGTCAAGGCTATGGTCGGTGCTGGGGAATCTTTATTTCTTCTGTATCCAAAGCACTCCCTTGGAATTCTGAGACTGGCTACCTTGGCAAATGAGCTTCTCAGAGAGATATTTGCAGCCATCAGGAAGCTGTCACGTTCCTGTCCTCCATGAAAGCCTTCGCACCATCCAGCCTTGCAGGACCACGTCATCACAGTGGCTGGGGGGGGGGGGGGGGGGGGGGGGGAGGAGTGACTTCAACTTCTACTTTAGAAATTCTCAATGAAATAATTTTCAATATTTCGTTAAAATACCCCTTTGGTTATTATAATATTAATATTTAACCAAGTAATTCTGGTTTCATATCAAGAGACGGATTTTTGTACATGCAATTCCTCTGCTGAATTTTTTTTAAAATAGAGGAATGACTAATCATAACATACAAGAATGATACAGAATGAGTTAGGTGATTGTATGATCCGTGTACCTTAGATTGGTTTTTATATGTCTCTGAAATTAATTAAGATCCTAGGATTTAGACCTGGAAGGAAGGTCAGAGGTCATCTAATCCAACTCCCTCTCCCCAGTTTTACAAATTGGTAAACTGAGGTATGGATTGAGGAAGAGGTTTGTGTGAGTAAGATCAAAGGATGATAAGATCATAGAATCATAGGACACTTACCAACTCTGTGACCATAGGCAAGGTAAGACTCAGTTTCCTCATCTAGAAAATGAAGGGATTGGACAATGACTTGTTGATTGACAGAACATAGGAGTATAGATGGAGAGCAGGAAGGGGTCTCAGAAGCCTTGTAGGCCAGTGTCCTTATTCTAAAGGGAAGGAAACTAAGGCTCAGGGAGAGGAAGAGATGTGTCCAAAATCACATAAGTAGAATCCTAAGGCTCTAGATGCCAAACTGTACAGAGAATCGGTTCAGAAGCTGGCTAATCCTGCTTCTTCATTTAAAGTGAGGAAAGTGAAACCCAAAAGGGTGATGGACGTGGGGCACACAATGAAGACACATTTTTTTACATAACCAGTGTGGGAATTTGTATCAATTAACTATGCATACTTGTTAGAAGAATTTTCTTTTTATTTTCCCCCCAATATAGGGTTTTATTAATTGAAAATATTACATTTGAAAACATAATCAGCTCCTACAGCATCCTCTAATGCCACATGGAATCTTGGGGAACTGGGGAGGGGGATGGTGGTGATCCTGGCATGGCTCTTGGGGGCTGTGCCAGTGGAGCAAAAGTTCTGGCAGGTCCTTCCAAGCTGGAACGGTTCTGAACCCAGGCTCAGTGACAGACTGTAAGTCTGTTGTCCCTGGACCTTTCTGCCTAAGCCCAGGGAGACATGTTACTGCATCGACCCTGGGGGTTTTGGCCACAGTAACTCTGGAAAGGCAACAACCATGCTGTGAAGCGGGTGTGCTCTGCATCTGCATTGACAGAGGGATGAAGGGGGTATCCACACTATCCCATATCTTTAACATCCCAGAGAAGTCACAGGTCACCCCAGTTTGCTCCCTTGTTTAGGCAGAGCACCTCCTTCCCTGATGTTACCTGAAAAGGCCTCCTCCCTTGGGGAGAAGTGTGGACACAACCGTCTGGGCTCCCTCTGGAGTCTTCTCCTGGGTGGGTGGCCAGGAGTCACTGAGGTTCTATTGCAATGCCCTTCCAAGCATCTTTCAAAGAAGCACTGTGGGGCTTTTTTTCCCTCTGAAGTGTCTGACCTGGCAGCTCTGCAGGCCACTGGCTACATCCAAACAGTCCTCCATTCAAGCTGGGCAGTTGGAACCCAGGATTAGTGGAAAATTCGGTTGGAGCCCAAAGGGAGGGCTTTCTTCCCTACACAGCTTAAGGGGTTGTGCTGTGTGCCCTGAGGATGCCGGGACCCAGCAGACAACTCATATAAGACATCCATTATGGCCAGTTTTACAGGAAGGGCAGAAAAGGGGGGGGGGGTCAAGAGTCTGCTAGCTTACAAGACATATGTACCAGGTGGCTTCCAGCTCCCACTGACCCAGCAGCTTCTTACTCTCCCTGAAGCTCCTTCTTACCAACCTCAGCCACAGTATTTCCCCAAGGAGGCCTCTTCCAATGCCCCAGCCAATTCTGAACTAAGAGTAAGCTTTCTTAATGAGCATTGCTTTTTTAAAGAGAGGATGCTATGGGCCCGAAGAAAGGCAAAAGCTTGTTTTTTGCCTTCAGAGAACTCATATTCTAATTCAAAGATGCAAACAGTTATGTCCATACAAGATCTATACAGAGGAAATAGAAATCAAAATGATAAGGAGCTGGAGATGAAAATATAGAAAATGAAATGATCTTTGCCCTCCAAGGGAATGCCACTTCCCTGACCCTTTCCCCTTCCTTCAGAGATTATCTTTGATTTACACTATATGAATACATATATATATATATATATATATATATATATATAGTCTATGGGCATAACCATTTTATATTATCTCCCCTATTAGAATGTAAGTTTCTTGACATCAGACACTTCACTGTGTCTTGCTTTGTGTCCCCAGAACTTAACATAATGCCTACCACATGATAAAACACTTAACATATTGTTTATTGATTGGCTAACTGATTCATTGGGAACACTGGAATTAGAGAACTTGAGTTCATGTTCTGGTTCCAGCTTTGCCACTCACACCTGTGGGACCTGTCCTCAAAGACACCAAGCTTCAGTCCTATCTGCTACTGTAGTCAATTCTTTCTAGACTGCTTGCTGCCTGAGATCTGCTGGAGATTGTGAGCAGCCCTCTATCATTCCCCATCAGCCTCTAGGTGATAACGACTATGAAAGGAAAACCTTATCTGGCCCATTATGTTAAAGCAGCTCCAACCATGCTTCATTTGACTCCCCAACTTCTCCTCTGAGGCCATAATCAAATCAATCCTGCCATAGTTCCTGGATGGGATATGTCAACTTCCTCCTCCTCCACTATGACTCCACTCATCATTCCTGTAGCTTTCCAAACCAAAGTGTCCTTCTGGGGTTATAAGTGCTGTGTCCCCTCATTAGAATATAAGCTTCTTGAGGGAAAAGACTGTCTCTGTTTTTTTTAATTATATCCTTGGGAGCCTGACACATCATATGGAACAGGAATAGGTTCCAGAGTTATGCTCTCAGTGATAGAGGGAACTAACTCCCAGGTGAGGGAACTGTTTCTTCCAATACAGGTTGTCTCTTCCTTGTAACCTATCATCCTAAAGAGTTGTCTAGAGCTTTGAGAGGTTGAGTGACTTGCCCAGTATCCTATGACCAGAGTCAAGACTTGAACCCAGACCTTCCAGGCTTAAAGACTAACTTTCTAACAATCATGCCACACAGAGAGGCATAGTAAATGCTTAATAAGCACTTTTTCCTTCCTTCAACAAACAAAGGAAGGATGTCTGACTGGCCCAGTGCTGATGGGAAGTTCAGCCAGCTAATGATACTAGCGTGCCCCATAATGGTTCCTGGGGCCTTGCCAGACACAGAAAGAGCTCTTGTACCAAGACTAAATAAACAGATGTGGTTGGTTTTTCTTTTGGTATAGAATTCAGCCCCACAGGGTAAGGCACTGGTCTTCCCTTTGAATAAGCCTGGACCTTCCCACAATTAAGCTACCTATAGCCTTAGGGCATAGTGGTAAGGGCAGAATTGACCTGAGGAATCTGTTTTACATGTGATACAACATGGGCAGAAAGGGTAGGTCTGAGGCAGGTGAGTCTGGATCACGCTGACAAGCCAGGTGAACTCTGACACTGTTTCCTCATCGGTAAAATCAGAATAACACCTGCTCTGTCTCCTGCCAAGAGTTCATTGGCTTCAAAGCTGGGTGAGACCTTACAGGGTTATTTGTCACAAAAGAGGAGATTGAAATATATGAAGATGATGGGATTTGGTAAGAATCCTTTAAGAATGAAACTTGGTACAGTGGAAAGGATGCTGAATCCAGGGCAAGGGGGCCTAGGCTCACATTTGGAAACAGAGAACCTTGTTCTGCTTTTTATGCCCTGGGGCATCTTGATAAGATCAATTCACCTCAGGCCTTGGGCTCTTCATCAATGCCCTCTGATCTTGGTAGCAGGCAGACCTCTGCTTCCTCTGGAGTATTCCAAATACCCCAGTCACAGAATGTAAGCTCTTAGAGGGCAGGGAAACTAGGTGACTTGTCAATCAACACCCTCTTTTTGTGTTTGCATTCTCATCACTTAGAATGATGTTTGGCACGTCACAGGTGTTTAATAAATGCTTGTTGAATTGATACTTCAGTGAGCATTTCCTTTTTGTTGTTCATTTATCATACATCTATCATGCATGCTACCATACTAAGTAGGGGGGGTGGAATGGGCCTAGACGTGGTATAGGGAACTCCCTGGACCAATGAAGATCAATACCTGTTCTTCAGTTTTATAGTCTTAGAATTGTCTGGGGGTGCTGAGAGGTCAGTCATGTAGCCCAGGGACACATGGTCAGTATGTATTTGAGTCCTGACTTAAAATTCAGGTTTTTTTTACTTAATCCTGTCCTGCCTTCAGGTAACTCTAGATGACTCTCTAGTGCCTCGGGCAATGAGAGTACAGATTAATCAATCAAAGGGCATTTATTTATTAAGTGCCTACTATGTGACAAGTACTGTGTTAGGCTCTGGGAAGACTGAAATAATCTATTTTCACAGTACTTGTAATGGACTACAAGATGTAACACTATTACTGTTCCATCATGTCTGATTTTTTGGGGGATTTTCTTGGCAAAGAAACTGGAGGGGTTTGCCATTTCTTTCTCCAGCTCATTTGACAGATGAGGAAACTGAGGAAAACAAGATAAAGTGACTTGCTCAGGGTCACACAGCTAGTAAGTATCTGAGGCCAGATTTGAACTCAGGAAGTGAGTCTTCCTGACTCCAGGCCCAGCACTCTATCCACTATGGCACCTCCTAGCAGCCCAAAATGTAATGGGGACTGGCCCATAAGCCTATGTAGACTGTATCAGTAGGATTGGCTGATCTACTTCCAGAGGATGGTGATGATACAGAAATCAAACTGGCTTGGAGATCCTTGAAGGGGGAGGAAAGAGAGGAGGAGGGAGAGGGAGGAGGGGAAAGAAAGAGAGGAGGAAGAGCAAGGAGGAGGAGGAGGGAGGAGGGGAAGGAGGAAGAGGGAGGGGGGAGGAAAGAGGTGGAGGGAGAGAAGAAAGAGGAAGGAAAGAGAGGAGGAAGAAGAGGAGGAAGGGGAGGAAAGAGAGGAGGAGGGAGAGGATAAAGAGGAAGGAAAGAGAGGAGGAAGAAGAGGAGGAAGAGGGAGGAGGGGAGGAAATAGAGGGGAAGAAGAAGGAGCAAGGAGGAGGAGGAGGAGGGAGAAGGGGAGGAAAGAGCTCCCTGGCAGTCTCTTGCTTCATTGCCTTGCTGTAGTTAGTGTTTTATGAGGTCTGAAACCAAAGTCAACACCAAGGAGAAGGCAGGGATGCTGCTTTTCCCAAAGGTTAAAAGTAATAAGACGGCTCATTGTGTCCTTTAGTCTGACTTTTCACCAGCTAATATGATGTTCTCAGGAAAAATTATCCATATCATTTACATGTAAATGTTCTTTCTAAAAATATCCACTTTATACAGAGAGAGAGAGAGACCCTTTCAAGTGTGCAAAGTGAACACAACATTTCGAATCTTATCGCCAGGCTCTTTAATATTCAGAGGAGAACAGTTGGGTGCAATAAAAAGGACCTCAGTTTGAATCAAAGGACCCAAGTCTGAATGCTGGTTCTGCTGCTGGACAGGTCACTTAACTTGCCAGGTCATCAGAGTCCGTGACAACCTCTGCAGCCCTCCCTCAGTCTCCTCATCTCCAAATAAGGAGCTTGGACCACATGGCTACTGGTGTTTATTCCAGCTCTCACTCAATTCTCCAATGACCCAATCTTTGTTTCCTTAGACTAATTACCTCTCCTCTTTTGGGGCCACAGTTTCCTCCTCTGTAGGATGAGGAATGTAAATCGAAAGAACTGCATTAATCAGTCAATAAGCATTTATTAGGCACCTGTTGTGTGCTAGGCACTGTACTAGGAGCTGGAGACACAAAGAAAGACAAAAGATGATCCCTGCCCTCCAGGAGCTTACCCTCTAACAGGGGAAACAAGATGAGGCAGCTAGAGAGTGCAGTGGAGAGAGCACTGGGCCTGAGTTCAGATCTGACCTCAGAGACGGTCGCTGTGTGATCCTGCTTGTTGCTGTTTGTCCTTCGTTCTCCAAGAAGACCATGACATTGGGAAGGTGATGTCATGACTGGCAAGTGAACTAGATTTAAGTGAGGCAGGATAAGCAAAGTCACCAGCCTCACTTTCTCCTCCAGAGTTTTCTGGGTCCAGTGACCAGATATAGACCAGGATGACTGGAGATGGCCCTGGATGCATCGAGAAACCTTGGCCTTTTTGAGCAAAGGTCTTTCCCGATCGCAGCTCATCTGAGGCGATGCCCATTCAGCTGGGCAAGTCACTTAACCTCTGTTTGCATCAGGTTCACCATCTGCAAAATGGGGATGATGATAGCACCTGACTCCCAGGGTTGTTTTGAAGATCAAATGAGATCATAATTGTAAAGCACCTGCCACATAGCAAGCACTATAGGAATGTTATTTATCATTATTATATAGAAAGATACATACAGGGTAAATAGGAAATAATTAACAGAGGGAAGGCAGCAAAATTAAGAGGGGTTGGGAAGGCTTCCTGGAGAAGCTGGAACTTTAGTTGGGGCTGAAAGGAAGCCAGGGAGGTCAGGAGTCCGAGTGGAAGAGAAGCATTCCAGGCATGGGGGACAGGCAGAGCAAATACCCTGAGCTGAGACATAGGGTGTCTTGTTCATGGAACAGAATGGAGGCCAGTGTCACTGGGTCAAAGAGTATGCATTGGAGAGTAAGGTATGAAAAGGTAAGAGGGGGATAGGTTAGGAAGGGCCAGGTGGGAAATGAGATGGCTGCCCTGGCCCCCTACAAAAATGGGAGATCTGGGAGGAACTCTTGAAGGTCCATCCTCAACCCTCTCCAATCAGAGGGATTAGATGAGGCTAAGGTCCCTTCCAGCCCCAAATCCTATGATTCCTATGAACTACTAGAACAAGAAAGACTGGGACAGTTCCAAAGATTCAGACTCCAATTTCTGACTCATTGTTTCATTATTTCAATAGACAACTCAACAGATAATGCATTATCAATCTATCAGTAAGAATTGATCTACTATGTGCCACTGTGCTAAGCCCTTGCAAAAAAAAAAAAAAAAAAGAGGCACTCTCTGCTCTCAATGGCTTCCATTCTAGTGAAGAAGTCATCCTGTACATAGACAGGGTGTCCCAAAAGAATTAGTACAATTGGGAGCTCCGATGGCTTTAAAGTTTGATAGCTTAAGACCACACTAAGACTTCTGGAATGCCCTATGTGAGTATACACAAAACACTTTGGCTGGGGTGGGTGGGGAGCAAGGAGATATTAGCAGCTGGAGAATAAGAAAGGCCTCGAGGCACACTAAGGATTTAAGAGATGATGAAGAGGACAAACATTCCCAATGGGGAGGCAGCTAGTGCAGACTCAGAGATGAAGGCTGAGTAAGGCTGCTTTAGCTGGATTCTAGAGTGCGTAAAGGGGAGAGACAGCAAAGAAAAAGGCTTCCGGTGCCCATTGTGTGTCACACGCCGTCTGGGGATAGAAATGCAACACTGGAAGTGTACGAGGGGGGCCAGGTAGTGAAGAGCTCAAAATGCCAAATGGAGCAGAGTTGATATGATTTGTTCATAAAGGCAAAGTACTCTGGAAAACCAGTATATAAATGTGAACTATTGTTAAAGGAGAGTACTGGGATCTATTGAGTAGGAAAGGAACAGGTCCAGACGTGTCCTGTGGGAAAATCACTTTGGTTGGCTGTACGGAGGATGAACTGAAGTGGGGAGGGAGTTGTGGCCAGGCAGCCAATTGGGAGACCATTACAATGGTCCAGGTGAGAGGTGAGGAGTGAAAGCATCCTGGGCCTGACGTCAGAAGAACTGACTTCCAAGCCCAATTCTGGACTTACTACCATTGCTGGTGGCAGTGGTAGTTCTTTGTTCTTGATGAGGACCCATGACATCACCAGCATGAACTAGGTTTGAGTGAGGGAGAATCGTCATCCTCATAAACCACTGAGCTCCCTGTGCCTCAGTCCCTTCCCCCATAAAATGAAGGAGTGGGATTAGTCGACTCCTGAGGTGCTTTCTAACTCTAGACCTGGGGCAGTGGGTGTATGAGTGGAGAGATGGGGAAAGCATTCATTGTTTACTGTGCATGGGGCACTACAGATGCTGGATGTACCAAAACAAAAATAAAGCAAGAAAAGGTGCCCAAAAGCTGGCCTTACAAGCTCTTCAAAGCCAAAACTTCAACTTAAAACACTGTTTACAGATTCTGGAACCTCCCAGTGTGATAAGGAAAGGTCGAGACGAAAGTCTTTCAAAACTTCCCTCGATGCCACAACTCTTCCTTGAATAGAGACACCCAAACAATATCTGGCCCCTTATTTCACTTGAAGGAAGAAGGAAACAAGAACATAGTGGCGAAACCACTAGGGGATTTACCTGGTTATCTCAACTGTGACATTGACATTTCTTCTAATTACAAAAAAAAAAAAAAATCGAAAGGGGAAAAAAGGACAAAGAATCAGGAGTTTGGTTTCATCTTCTCTGAAACCTGCTTCCATGTCTCAGTCTGCTGGGTATTAGCTCTGGAGTGACTAGAAAGGGAGGCCTGTTACCTGCTGAATCACCCTGTCTACATCCTGAGGCCTTGGCTTGCTCCCTGGGTGGTGTCTCTCCTTTCAGGAGTGACCCAGCTTACTCAGAAAGCTGATGATGAGATCATGCCCTGACCCAGCTCAGGGCCTGGATGTAAGCTACCCCCCCACAGACTATCTTGGTGGACCCACCCTCATTAGGTGGGGAGGCTACCTTTTTTTCCTGTGGACTTAACTGATCCCCTTGTATAAACAGGAACATGAATCCAACAGGGTTTTTGTTTTTTTCACTACCATCTTCACCATTTCCATTTCCTTTCGTGTCTCATTTCTTATGGAAATAAAACTCTGGTCTATGTCTCTCCACTGTAAGAAGAAAATAGCCACAGTATAAGTGCATGAGTAGAAGCTCTCAGGAAAGCAAAAACACTGTTTACAAATTACTCCAGCTTCTCAGAAGGACCTCAATGGAATGACCACCTAGCCCAAGTCTCACCTAAAAGAGAGTTTTTTTTTTTTTTCTACAGCTTCCCCAACAAGTTACCATCTAGTCTTTGCTCCATGACCCTTAGTGACCAAAGGTAGCCCATTCCCTACTGGACAACTCTAACCACTGGGAAATGTTTCCTTTTGTCAGGTTTTTGGAGGATCCACCCACTGTCCCATTTCTGGAGGCCAAAGAAAACCTTTGATAACCCTTGGAATCCTGAAGGAAAGCTGTCATGGCCCTGCCTAATCCTTCTCTTCATCCTTTAATTCTTCAACTGTTCTTTCTAGGGCATCAAGGAGAGTATTTTCACCACCTCATTTAGACATCCCATGCTTTTACAAACAAGTTGTCACCACAGCTGAAATGCTCTCTTTTCCCCATTTTCACTTGACAGAATCCCTAACTCCCTTAAAGATTCAGCCCCAGTGGCACCTTCTACAGAAGGCCTTTCTATGCCCAGTGGTCTTGCCAGCAGCTTTCAATACCCCGGGACGTATCTCATTAGGATTTAGTTCATGACCTTGAACTCGTGTTTCTCTCTTACTATCTTTACTTACTGTGAACATCTTGTTCTTATCAGCCACATTTGTTCTACCAACAGCTATGCCGACTCTTCAGTGTACTCTTACTGAGTCACCCCCCAAGAATCCAATGAACTGCAGCAGCTCCCTATGACCTCCAAGATCAACTATAAAATCTGCCCTTTGGATTTGAAAGTCCTTGGCAGTTTGGCCCCTTCCCACCTTTCCAGGATTCCTATGCATGTCTTCTTTCTTCATATTCTGCAATCCAGCCACCCTGGTCTGCTCATTCTTCCACATAAACAATATTCACCCACCTGTCTCCATGCCTCCAGCTGACACTCATGACCAGGATACTGTCCCTCCTATTCTCCACCTCATGGCGCCCTTGGCTTCTATCAAGGTCAAGCACCACCTTCTACTGAAGCCTTTCCTGACCCCCCTCCCAGTTACAAGTATAATCCCTCCTAAAATAATTATAAAAACAATAATAATACCATGTATAATAATGCTCCTCACTAATAATAATAATGGCTAGCATTTATAATAGCTCTTTAAGGCTTGCAAAATGCTTTACCAACATTATCCTATTTAATCCTCCCAGCAACCCTGGGGAGTAGGTGCTGTTATTATCCTGAGAAAATTAAAGTACACAGAGGTTAACTGGTCCAGAAGAGTTACACAATGAATAAGTCTCTGACCTTAGATTTGAACTCGCATCTTCCTGACTTCAGATCCAGACGTCTGTCTACTGCCCTGCCTCTGTGTTGTCATTATCATTGCCACCCCTGACATTTGCATAATGTTTTAAGGTTTGCCAAATTTTATGGTGGTTGTTGAGTCACTTTTCAATCCAGTCTGACTCTTTGTGACTCCGTTGGGGGTTTTCTTGGCCAGGGAAATGACCTGGTTTGCCATTTCCTTCTCTGGTTCATTTTACAGATGAGGAAACCAAGGCAAATGGGGTTAAGTGAGTTAGTTGCCCAGGAGCACAGCTAGTAAGTTTCTGAAGTGGCATTAGAACTCAAGCCCTCATGATTCCAGGGCTAGTGCTCTACCCACGGCACCACCCAGTTGTCCCAGGGACTATTTGTACTTTAATTTTTATCCTTATTTCCTCAATTCTTAACATAAAATCCAGCATAAAGTGTGTGTTTAATAAACGTTATTGAATTAAAGTAAATTTATCCACAACTCTTCAGTTACAAGATACATTAAGCAACAATTTGGCCAATATTCTTTCACCAAACATTTACTAAAGTACCTGCCACATATGGAGAACAATATTTGGAATCTGGGGTGCAGAGACTGAAAAATGACACTGTCCTTGCCTGCAGAGACATTAATATTCTAATAGGGGAATATGACATTGGTGCAGATGAGAGTGAAGCAAGGTGGGCTATGAGGAAGTAAAGGAGGGTCATAGGACTAAGGAACAGAAGAAAATCCATGATTTCTGAGGCCGTCGAGGACAGATTGTCTCAGGAATGAAAAGGACCTGCTGGCTTATGGTACAGGAAGAAAGATAATCCTATGTAAGCTGAGTGATAAAGAGTGGCCTATTAGTGCCAGTTTCCTGCAGTCAGAACAGAGTACAGTAAAGGAGAAAGTGTATGTTATAGTAATATGAGCCCTCACGTCGGGGTGAGAAGGTCTCCCTTTGAATTTCAGCTGTGTTGTTTGTATCTTGGAACTTGTCACTTCTGTTCTCTGGGGTTCTGGTCCTGTCCCTTTGGTTTGGCATCAAAAGCCCTTCTTCCTCGGCCACTCCCCAAGCTTGGGGCACAGACTCTGCATTCCAGCCTAAATGGCCTTCTCCCTGTTCTCCATACAGAACATTCCACCTCCTATCTCTGTCTTTGCACGGGCTGTCCTCACCTCCCCGCCTCTCCCCATGTCTGGAATGCAATCTCTCCTTACCTCCAAACTCTTAAAAACCTTGACTTCCTTCAAGGCTCATGAGTTCCAAGGACTGATCCCCTCTGCCCTTGCTAGTACCCTGTGCTCTCAAAACACATTGACTTATCAACGTCTGTGTTGACCCTCTCCACCCCCCAATAAAATGTAAGGTACACAAGGTCAGGCCTGGATTAGTTTTTGTTTTTGTAGCCACAGTTCTTCAAACTGTGAAGAACTCAGAGCCTCTCCAAAGAGGAGTCCTATACAAAATCCAGATGTTGGTGTTATTAAATGCAAGTGCACTGTTCAAAGTCAAGGTTGCTGATGCATCAGCTGGGAAACAGGCTCCTCTATGGCCTCTGGGGTTGACTTGGAGCTGCTTGGATTGGCATACCAAGTCCTTGGCAATCTGGCTTCAGCGTACCTTTTCCAGGCTTATTACACATTGCTCCCTTTCACACATCCTCTGGTCAAGCCAACTGGCCTCCTAGCTGCTCCTCACTCAAGACATTCCCTCCTTGCCTTTATTTACTCAGGCTGTTCCTATGTCTGGAATTCACTCCCTGCTTACTCCACCTCTCAACCCCCTTGAGGGCAGGCAATGTTTTGGTTTTTGTCTTTTCATCTGCAGGGCCTCTCCCAGTGCCTGGCACACGGTAGAGAGCTTAATCGATGCTTCT
Source organism: Petaurus breviceps papuanus (assembly GCF_028583685.1). Taxonomy (NCBI): domain Eukaryota; kingdom Metazoa; phylum Chordata; class Mammalia; order Diprotodontia; family Petauridae; genus Petaurus; species Petaurus breviceps. Next base: position 32,765,406 of record NW_027185759.1, read on the forward strand.
TGATTGATTAATTGACCAGCATTCTTAACTCAGCTGAGCTGTTCCTTCTTATAGGAAGCTGTTTCTGATTTTCTCACTAGTCCCCTCTCCGCTCTGTTACTCTGGATTTATTTGGTGAATTTTCTATTCCCTTGTACGCGAACATATTGTTTCTCCTAATAGAAAGCAAAATCCTTGAGGACAGTGATCATCTTATTTCTGTCTTTGGCTACCCAGAAGCTATCTGGCACATAGTAGGGACTTACTAAATGTTTGTTGGTTGACTGATGGTTGATTCTATTTTTTCTAGAGTGATTGACGTGCTCCAGGCAACTTTATAAATATTGACCCAATAGATGCCACACATTGACTGAGGCCTCCGAGATGCAACCCAATGACTTGAAGTCTGCTCTTGTGTAAGACAGTTGTTTTATCACCAAACCAAGGGCTCACAATGGATTTGCCAAAGACTTTTGAGAAGAAGGAAGTTCACACTTCACAGAAAAAAAAAAAGGTATTGTGTAATTTCATATGACCAAAAAGTTGCATCATTTCTAAACTTTCCAGAAGTCTTGATGGGCTGGAGGTCATCTCTGTTTACTTTGTGAAGTTAGGCTTGCCAGGAAACGTGTGGGCACAGCAGATATTTTGGGCACATGAAACATTCAGTCGGAGACTTAGTCCATTTTACGGATTCAAGCTTGCAGTCTACAGTGAGATCCCAGGAAAAAACAGAAGAAACAAACTTTGGACTGGACTAACATTGTCCCATAGAACTACAGGCCTGAACTATGTCTGAAAAGAGATTAATGCCACAATTAGGGATGATTAGAAACACATATGGATGTTATTGACTTTCTCAGTAAAATATTCATTCCAACTTGACTTAATAATATCCATGTCTGGAAGAATATATGCAAACTCAAAAATCCATAACTATTAGGTCTGTAAATGATTTTATGGAGTTGATTTCTGAATTTTTCATCTAATTTCCTGTCAGGTTTCCTTTTGGGTATTATGAAATTATTTTAATAAGAGAGAAAGTATTGCTTTAAGTAAACAATCATGCAAGTGATGAAGTAACTCAGAAAGCTCATCACTTTTTTTCTTTTAAAAAGCAGCAAAGAATCTAGGGTTCTCAAAATAGAGTTTTTCCCAACTACAGGATTGCCCTGGTAAGTACAGATTTCTGATCCATCCAGCACAAGAATCTAAGCTGTCTGTTTCAAATAAACACTGCAGACCACATAAGCACCTTGAAATACCACGGACACTGGCTGAATATAAAAAGGACACAGGCTTTTGATGTCCTTCCTTGAAAATATCAGAGATAAAAATGCAGTTTGTATGTTATTGCCAAGTTTACAGAGAAAACAAATTGGCCACTTCTCCCCTTTTCCCATGAGAGTCAGGGTGAAGGGAAAGAGTCGAGGTTAAAAGTATCATCATAGTCAACAGTCAGTGACAAAAATGGGTAATATCAAGAAGGGATTTCTGGATAACCAAGTGTGGTCAAGAGGGAATTTGGTGTGCAATGGTAAGAATGTGGGATTTGTCACCAATAGAACCTGGGTTCCTAGCCCAGATGACATACTTTCTAGGTGGGTGGTCAAGAACAAGTCACCTCTCTCTGAGATTCTGTATCCTTGACTGTAAGATGTGGATTGATAATACCTGTGGTGATTACCTACAAAAATATAAAGTGTCCAAATAAACTGACCGTGAAATAGAGAGTTTAAAAAATCCCATTTCAGAAAATGAAATGAATCATTTCAGAAAGAAACTACCAAAGTGGTGGAAAAACAACTCTGGTCCAGATGGCATTATGGGTGAATTCTATAAAGTGTTCAAAGAGCAATTAATACCTATGCTACATAATTATGCTCTAAAAACTGAGTGTTTTGCCAAATTCCTTTTATGAGATGAATACGATCCTAATAATTAACCAAGGAGGGATAAGGTAAAGATGGATTACCATAAAATAATAAATATCACTGAATCCTAGCAAAAAGACTACAGTAATATATCCAAAAAATTATTTACTCTGACCAGATTGCATTTTGACTAGAGATGCAATAATAGTTCAACATCAGTAAAGTATGTAACATAATTTAATCGTATTTTAATAGAAAGCACTCCAAGTTCCTATCAGTTGACAAGTTCCTATCAATTGAAAAAGCATAGCACTCATGTATACAATAAAATTATATGCAAAATACAACCATAAAAGGAAATTTTATCATGATAAAAAGCATCCAAAACCAAAAGCTAGCATTATCTACAATGTAGAAATTCTGAATTTTCCCAATAAATATAAGTAAAGCATAGATGCTCCACTTACATTTGAACTAGAAATAGGAAAGCTGCTATTATTATAGTAATAAAACAAGAAAAGGAAACCAAGGAAATAGACCTTCTTCATTTCATTCAATAAATATTTATTAAGTGTGTTCCAGGCTGTATGTCTTAGATATTAGACCCTTATAGAAATATTTGATACAAATATTCTTTCTCGGGTTTCCTTTATTCTAGTGGCAACAATTTTGTTTATGCAAAAGTTGTTCAGTTTTATGTAATCAAAATGATTGCTTTTGCCTTCTGTAATGTCCTCTCTCCATTGTCTGATTAAGAATTCTCTTTCCAAAATATATATAATGTCCCAGGCACTGTGGGAATTAGCAAGGAGGAGACTCCTAGCCATATTCACAGAACACAAAATGATTTGCTGAGAAAACTCCAGAAATCAACAAAGAGACTGACTGAGACAACAGCATCAATAAAGTAATGGGATGCAAAATATATCCACCAAATTGTCATCATTTCTACTATAGAAATGACAAAACCCAAAAGGAAATAGTAGAAAGCGAAACACTCTCCAAAATAAATACAAAATGTATAAACTATCCAGGAGTCAATCTAGCAAGACACACTCAATATTTTTAAAATACAATTACCAAGCACTTTAATGAAATAAAGAACAGCTTAATAATTGGAAAGGTTACTCATTGTTGGGCTGCACCAACACAATAACAAGATGTTTCTACCCAAATTAATTTGCAGCTTTATTGCTATATAATTTATAGAGTACTACAAAATAAAGATGGTATTTATTTGGGTGGGGGGAACAAAACATTTAAAATCTCAAGGGAAATAATGAAAAAGTAGCACTAATGGGGAAATAGCTCTTCAAAGCTTCACATTATACGATAAAGTAGTAATCATCAAAACTATTTGGTACTGGTTACAAAATAGAAAAGGGGATTAGTGGAACGAATGAGATTAGTGAGAATCAGAAACAACGGAATTTAATAACTCTTTCTGTATCCCCAGCACTTAGCGTGAGCCTGGCACATAGTAGGTGCTTAATAAATGTTTGTTGTCTGATTGACTAATAACCCAGTCTTTGATAAGTCCTATAGACAAATGATTTAGAAAAGAATTCCCTATTTGACGAGAGTCACTTAAAAACTGGAAAGGAATTTTGAAAAAAATAATAAACTTAGAACAACCTCCTATACTATATACCATAATGTTCTTAATGAATATTTTACTTAAATATGAAAGGTCACATTATTTTTTAAAAAAAATAGAGAAAGATGGATGGGATTGGCTTTCATAACTAGGGCGAGGAAGAGAATTTTTTAAATTTTTTTTTTTAACTTTTTGAGGGGGGAGGGCAGGGCAATTGGGATTAAGTGAGTTGCTCAAGGTCACATGGCTAGTAAGTGTTAAGTGTCTGGGGTCAGATTTAAACTCAGGTCCTCCTGACTTCAGGGCCAATGGTCTATTCACTGTGCCACCTAGATGCCCCTTTTTTTATTTTTTATTTTTTTTAGGAAGAGAATTCTTAGACAATGGAGAGAGGACATTACAGAAGACAAAATCAATCATTTTGATTACATAAAACTGAACAACTTTTGCATAAACAAAATTGTTGCCACTAGGATAAAGGAAACCTGAGAAAGAATATTTGTATTAAATATTTCCATAAGGGTCTAATATCTAAGACATATAGAGAATTAACACAAATATGGATGACCAAAAGCTATTTCCCAATGGATAGGTAGTCAAAAGATATAAACAAAGAGTTCTCAAAAGAAGAATTCCAAACTTTAAGAAAAATATAAAAAATTGCTTTAAACAAAAAAGAAAAACTGTAACTCAAAATAATTTTGGGATTTTACCTCATACCCAGAAAATGGGCAAAGATGAAAAAGTATTAAAATAGTCAATTTTGGAGGGAAGGAGGGAAGACAGGCACACTAATTTATTATTGCTGTAGGCACAAGTTGATAGAACCATTTTTAAAAACAATTTGGAATTATGCTTTCTTAAAAAGTAACTAAAATGGGGGGAGGGGTGGCTAGGTGACACAGTGAATAGAGCACTGGCCTGGAGTCAGGAGGATCTGAGTTCAAATCTGGCCTCAGACACTTAACACAAAAAACTGGCCATGTGACCTTGGGCAAGTCACTTAATCCCAATTGACCTACTTTCCTCTCTCCAAAAAGCAAAAAAGTGACTAAAATGTTTATATGCTTTTACCCAGATATCTTGTTACTAACTATATGCCACCTCTCTTTTCCCTCTTCTTCAAAGACTAAGAGAAAGGACTCACACATATCAAAATATTCAAAGTAGTACATCTGCCAGGGAAACGGAAACAAAGTAAATTCCCATTGATTGGGGAATGGCTAAACAAATCATGAGATACAAACAGTATGGCATAGTATTGTAGCATAAAAAATGGCAGATATCATATATAGACATAAAGAATTCAGATAATCTTAAGTGGTTAGAGGGTAAACAATAAATTCTGTTAGGGATATGTTGTGTTTGGGATGTCTATGGGACATCCAGTGGAAAATATCTGTAGATTCTTGGCAATGCAGGCCTGGATTTTAGGGGAGAAGCTAGAGTCAGATATATAGACATAAAAGTCATCTGTTCAGAGATTATAATTAAGCCTGTGGTAGCTCATGAGATGATCAAGAAAGATGGTATAGCCCAAGAAGAGGGCCCATAAATGGTACACCCAGAGTTAAGTGCGTGGATGCCCACAGAGAAAGAATGATCAGTCAAGAAGAAAAAAACAAGAAAGAATAAAGCCATGAAAACTCAGAGATGAGATTATCTGGAAGAAAAGAGTAATAAACAATATCAAATACTTCCTAGAGATCAAGAAGAATAAGGATTGAGAAAAGATGGTTGGCTTTGTCAATTAAGAGATTATCAGTAATTTTGTAAAGAGTAGTTTCAGTTGAATGATGAGGATGGAAGCCAAATGTCAGGGAGTTGAGAAGTCAGTAAGATGAAAAGAAATGGATATAAAGAGGTTTGGGGGTTTGTTTGGTTTTTTTGGAGATCCAGAATGATTGATTGAAGGAGTGGGGAGGTCACCTGGTGCTTTTTTAAGAATGGAGGAGATAGGGGCATCTTTGTAGGTAATGGAAGGAGCCAGGAAGAAGATGGAGAGAAACAGAAGACAAGATAGAAACAGATGGAGGCAATCTGTTTAAGGAGATGGAAGGAGGTGGGATCTAAGGTGTGAATAATGCAGTTGACTTTCCTTTTCTAGGAAATGCTCCACCACTGGCCTTTCTGAAGGAAAAGCAAAGCAAAGGGTTGATTCCAAAGGTTTTGAGATGTGGAGTATGAAAGAAGAGGAAACTTTGTAAAGTATGAGGCAAGGCCTTCTGCTTGGCTGGAGAGGAAGGAATGGTGTGGGAGTACTGAAGAGAGAAGAGAAGGTTTGGAATAGCTAATATGGGGCATGTGACAGAAGATCAATTGGGGAAGGAGGGGAGTTGGGAAGTGGAGAACATAGATTTTGTTAGCTGAAAAAAATAAAATTAATTTTAAAGAACACTGTTTAGAAAGCAAAAGAAATTCCATTAAAAAAAAAAAGATTAGAAGCCTTGATATACAGCAATGAATCCCTATTTGATAAGGTAAGTTTGTAAAAGACAATGTTTTTGAGACTCCTTCCAGCCTGTGAATAGAAGCAGAGATCCATCTAATTCACATAACGAAGGCAGCTAGGTGGCATAGTAGATAGAGGGCTGAAAGTGGCATCAGGAAGATCCAAGTTTCAAATGAGCTGGGCAACCTTGGGCAAGTCACTTAATCTATTTGCCTCAGTTTCCTCAACTATAGAATGGAGTTGTAAAGATCCAATGAGGTAAAGCAGTCTGCAAACTTTAAAGCAGTATATAAATGTTTGTTGTTGTTGTTGTTATTATTATTATTATTATTATCTTGCTGAGAGCCAGGCTTGTAACTCACTTCCTAGAAGCCTCCTCACCTTCCACCTCTCCCTTCTCCCCACTCTTTTTTTCCCTTCCCTCATGGCTCCCTCTATGTGTTGTCTTTCCCCATTAGAACATAAGCTGTCTGAGGGCAGGCACTGTCTAACCTTCTTGTATTCCCATCGGTAAGAACTGTGCCTGGACATAATAAGCCCTGAACAAATGCTTTATCTAATAATAGTCCTTAACTCTCAGGGTGCCTATAAAGACCAAATGAGATAATGGACATGACTCACTTTGCAAATATTAAGGTCCGATAGTAATGTCGGCTATTCTTACTGTTCTTTTTTTTTAACATCTGGGTCTACTGCCACAGCATGGCTGGGCCATTTCTATTCCCCTCTATTAATACAATCCACCATGGGCTAGAGGAAGGATATGGTTATTTGTGAATAACTTTTGGTCACATCCCTTTTATGTTCAATGGAAAAGGGGCGGGGGAAGGAGGAAGCCACTTGTACCGTGTCATTCCAATCAAACCATATATAACAGCTAAAAAATCTGGGGCGTGCTCAAGGGAAGGCTTCACACCCAGGCTGTGTCTGGGTGATGAGCAAAGACCATAAATAATTTCTCGTGATGATCTCAATTACTCCTAGATGGTTGCACTCAAACTCACAGAGGAGTGGTGCAGCCTGCCCTCAGAGCTCTCCGCCGTGATGCAAAAGCCTCGTCAGTGAGAACGGAAACTACACCAGGAAAGGCAGGAGTGTTAGGGATCTTGGCCCTCTCAGAGCACCATTAATGACTTGTGCTGCAAAGTTCACCCGACAAGAATACTCAGTGGTCGCATGGCCTTCATGCCTTCTCTTCATTTCCCTTGGTTGGGACTCTAGAATGGAAAAATGGAGAGTGGGGGGGGGGGGGCCAGAGGGGGGGGGGGGGGGGGGGGGTGGCGGGGGGGGGGGGTTGGGTTGGCGCGGGGGGGTGGGGGGGGTTGTGCAGACCGGGGGGAGGAGGGGAGAAGAGCTCCGAGGGAGCATTCTTTTCTGCAGTAAATAGGGCTGTAAAATATTTCTCCCAGATGACCCAGCTTCACAGGTGGACTTTCTGAGAACCAGAAACATCTGGGAGCGGGGAGGAGGGGGGCTGAAATGTTCCTAACCTTGCAAAACTCTTTGTAAAATACCAAAATAAGGGAAAGCTTCGGGAACAGCCAAAACCATTTGCAAAAGAACCCTCTTGTGGAATGATGAAAATGTTTGGACGAGCCACTTCCCTGGGGCCCTAAGTGTTGCTGGAACCGAGGAACGTCTGAACCGACGTGGCCGAGTCCGGGCAGCCAAGCTCAGCGTCTGCCTCCCGCAGAGGACGGCCAAACGGACGACCTTCCCGTCCCTGTTTTATGTGGGGAGAGGGAGAAAATAAAAAGACCAGAACGGACTATGATGAATGCTGGAGGTGCGAGGGGAGCGGGCCTGTGATGGAGAGGAAGAGGACTGTTTCTTAGTGGTTTTCAAAGGTCACCTTGATTTCCAGCTCCCCTGCCCTTGCTGGGCTCCTGGATGAAGAGGCTGCTCCGGCTTAGGGGTGGGTATTGGACACAGGTAGTGAACAAGGAGACAGAGACAGAACCCGCAACAACTGGTCCAGGGGAAAGAGGAAGAAGGTGTGCCCTCCACCAAAGTGGTCTTGGGAGGAAGTAGAGCGGGGAGGGAAGAAGGAAGAGGAAGAGGAGGAGGGGGGAGGGGAGGGGAAGGAGGAGGAGGCGCGTGCTGGGCAGCAGGATGAAGAGGTGGCAGACGGGTCGGGGGAAGGAGACAGAGGAGCTCACCTTCCAGTAGCTTCTGATTTTAACAAACTATTCTGCTAACCTAGTGCTACCTGCTGCTGTCTCTGTGCTATTGGTGGACTGCAAGAATTGTCAGGCCTCTCTCAATCTAGGCCCCTTTTAATTTGGCAACATGGGTTAAAGTGCAGGTCACCTCACCTGAGGGCTCTCTGGCCCATGTCAAGTGCATCGATCTTTCATTTTAAAGAAAGTTGGAATGAAAAAGCAATGCATCTTGTCCTAAGTCATTTACCCAAATAAACATGAAACTTAATGAAAAATCTGTCTTTTAAAGGGACATCCCTGGATATGTGGCTGTAGCAGCAAACACACTGGCATCCCCAAGATGGCTGCCGGCACAGGTTCTTAGATCTGCTTTACTAGGAATGATAGCTGTTCAAGGGGTCAACAATCTTTTTTAATTACATTCACTAGTTCAGGGGAAAAGTCATCACCCTGACTTCAGAGAAAATAGAAGCAGAGAAATAAAGACCAACAGACAGTACACTTTACCTACATCCCTGGATGGAGAGATCTGTGGAGGTGTGAGGGGAGCAGGCCTGTGATGAAGAGGAAGAGCAGTGCTTCCTAGTAGTTTTCAAAGGTCACCTTGGGGAGCTCTGAACATATGGCCACTCAGAATCTCGACCAGGGAATCACAAGATCTTTCTCATAAGTGAGCCCCCAAGGCAAAATACCAGCTCAGAGTATATATACACCTCTCTGAGCCAGAAGGCACCATAACCCTCATGACAGTGCCTAATTAGAAATTAGCAAAAGGTATGAAAGCCTTCCTTCAAGCAAGCCTCCCCTAAGCAAGCTTCCCTTTATGGGCTCCCCATGAAGCCTATTAATGTGCAGGGAAGATCTTAAATCCCATTAACATTACAGTGGAATAGTAGAGAGAGTGCTGGGCCTGGAGTCAAGAAGGCCTGAGTTCAAATCCAGCCTCAGACACTCACTATGTAAGCCTGGGCAAGTCACACCACTCTGTTTGCCTCAGTTTCCTCATCTGTAAAATGAGCTGGAGAAGGAAATGGCAAACCACTCCAGTATATTATCCAAGAAAACCCTCAATGGGATTGTGGAGAGTCAGACATGCCTGAACAACACCTGGATATTATCACATTTCCTCCTGGCACCTGGACATACTTCTGCACATCCTCTCCTGCATTCTGAAAAGAAAATCAGGAAAAGTATTTTCCCCATAGAGCTTCCTTACCCAGAGCTCTTGCTTTGGAGGCAGCATGTACACTGGGAAGAGGACTGGCTTCAGATGCAAAGATCTGTGTTCAAATCTCAGTTCTGCCACTTACTACCTGTGTGACTTTGGTGAAGTCACGTCACCACTTTCTTCATCTGTGAAGTTCCTTCTGACTTTAAATCCGTGATCCTATCGAATATCATATACAGTCACCAGCTGAGGGACAATAAACTGATCCCTCTCCTTCTCTGCCTACACTAACTTAATCAATCTAGCAATAAGCATTTATTAAGCACCTGCTGTGTGCCAAGTGCTGAGGCTACAAGCACAAAGAATGAAACAATCTCTGCTGGAAAAGAAGAAAAAGGAACAAGGGTTTATATAGGACCTACCATGTGACAGGCACTGTGCTAAGCACTTTTGCAAATATTATCTCATTTTATGCCCACAATAACCCTGGGGGGTAGGTGTTGTATTATCCCTAGTCTATAGAAGAGGAAACTGAAGCAGACAGCATTAAAATGACTTGCACAGGCTCACACAGCTAGTAAGTGTCTGAGGCTGAATTTGAACTTGGGTCTTCCTGATTCTAGACCCAGTGTGAGGGGGGAATGTGAGAACCTTGTGTAGGGAAGAGAAGGTGTGAAATAATTTCTGTCAGAAATCACATAGACACTACTGATTAGAGAAATGGAAACCAAAACAACTCTTAGGTACCATATCACACCTGTCAGATTGGCTAACATAAACAAACAGGAAAATGGTAAATGTTGGAGAAGATTTGGGAAAATTGGAACACTAATGCATTGTTGGTGGAGTTGTGAACTGATCCAACCATTCTGGAGAGCAGATAAATCTGGAAAGACGTATATGAACTGATGTTGAGTCATGTGAGCAGAACCAGGAGAACATTATACACAGTAACAGCCATATTGTGTGATGACTAACTTTGATAGACTTAACTTTTCTCAGCAATGCAAGGATCTAAGACAATTCCAAAAGACTTATGATGAAAAATGCTATCCACATCTAGAGAAAGAACTATGGAGTCTGAATGCAAATCAAAGCATACTATTTACTCTGTCTTTTTTTGTTTTGTTTCTTCTTTCTTGTGGTTCTTCCCATTGCTTCTAATTCTTCTTTACAACATGAAAAATGTGAAAATTTAAAATAAAAAGAAAGAAGTGAGATAGAGAGATAGAGGGAGCAATAAAACAATTTCCTTGGGGCAGTGAGGGTCAAGGTGGAGTTGGATAGCATGTAATGTACCCAGTCAACACAGTTTTGAGACTTATTCCAACATTCCAGCAAGTTGAGTGGAGGAGACAGATGGTGGAGGTGGTCCAGGGGCTGAGGTTGGCAAGGGATGAGCAGAAATAGAACAGGGGAGCAGAAGACAGTGAAGAGTCGAAATGGTTACTTACCGAGTTGAGCTCTCGCTCTAGGTCAGTGAGGAAGAAACGTTAAGTGCTCTAGACTCCCATGAACTTTACCACTGATTCCTGTGTAACTCAGAGAGTCATTGCTCTTCAGTAAATTTCTGATAAAAATCTCAAAGATTCATAAAGGTTTACAAGGAGAGTGAGTGAAACTAGAATCCAGATGTTCCCAATTCCCTCCTTCTCCCTGTTTTAGAATAAATATAATAGAGGAGAAGGAAGGAGTTGGGGGATGAATCAAGACGGAAAACCATGGTGAAAGAGATGGTTCTACATTCCCTATTTTTTTATCCCTCTCTCTATCTCATTCTCTTTTTCTATCTTTATTCTGTTTATTCTCTATTTTCTCTTAGGATGGCACAGTCTCATTTTCCAACATGGTAAAGCCAAGAACCAACACTTTTCATAGCTTCTGTTAACAGGTCTCAAAATGAAGTTGACAGTCAAGGAGTGTTCCTAGCGCCAACGTCATGAGAAGGGGAAAGGCCTAATGAGGACAGGGCCCCAGCAAATAAAAACAAATCATGGAATCATTAGGACCTGGAAGAAACTTCCAAATGTTCTTTGGTCAAGTCCTTGGCTTCCAAATGGTTGAACCAAGGATAAGAAGGCTATTTTCTAACAGAAGCTGCTGAGCCAAATTTTAAAATAAAATCATTTGAGGGCCATGGATAAATAAAAAGCAACTAATTAAGTTTTTTTAAAAGAAAAAATATTTAGCTGACATACTTTTAAAATCAAGAACAGAAGAAGAGTGAACATAGCACTTTATATTTTGTTTTTTGCTTTGTGAATTGAATGTATTTTTAACTCTATATGAGAAAGAGAAAGACTTGGAAGAGCTAGGAAAAGAAAGGAGAGGCAGATGGAGGGAGCAGAAAGAGAAAAGCAAATGAGGAAAGGAGACAGTAACAGAAAAAGAAGGGAATAGGAGAGAAAGGAAACAGAAGGGAGAAAAATAAAGAGAGAAAGCAAGATAAAGCAATAGTTTAATAGAGTTCTATAGGTCAACAAATTCTTCAAAAAACAGAATGGAACTACAGAAAAGGCATTGCAATCAGAGGACCTGGGACTCATCAGGTGAGTGATCATGGGCAAGTCATTCAATCCCGCTGTGATTCCGTTTCCTTATTCATAAAATGCAGAGAACAGTCTTGGAATGTTTGTGGTTGTTTTTCAGTTGTATCAACTCTGCGTGACCCCATTTGGGATTTTTTGGCAATGATCCTGAAGTGGTTTGACATTTCCATCTCCAGCTCTTTTTGCAGCTGAGGAAACTGAGACAAATAGTGTGAAATGACTTGCCTGGGGTCACACAGCTAGTGTCTGAGACCAGATTTGAACCCAGGAAGATGAGTCTTCCTGACTCTCAGTCCTGTACTCGAGCCACTGTGCCCCCCAACTGACCAATACTTAGAATACCCACACTCATAGGGTCATTGTGAGGAAAGCATTCTGTATACCAAAAAATACAATACAAATGTGAATATTTAGTACTACTACTGCTAGCTGAGTGACCTTGAATAAATCAGTTCACCCTCTGTGTCTCAGCCTTCTCTTTTTCCATTTTTATTCTGTTTATTCTCTATTTTCTCTTAGAAAGGCACAGTCTCATTTTCCAACATGGTAAAGCCAAGAACCAACACTTTTCATAGCTTCTGTTAACAGGTCTCAAAATGAAGTTGACAGTCAAGGAGAGTTCCTAGCGCCAACGTCATGATGTCGTACCACCTACATCATGGGATCATTGTGATTTAAAAAATAGTTTTGTAAACCTTAAAGTGTTACATTGTTGCTAGTCATTACTAATTGAGTCCATTAATGGAGTTAAACTGGTTTGGCGATGCTGTGAGACAGTTACTTCAACTGTGGGCATCAAAGGGGATTTTCATCTATTCTCACCCAAGATCTCCAAGGTCCCTTCCTCTAAAATCCTATGGTTCCCATTATTTCCACACTATCCTCTGCTCACCAGCTGTTCTTATCAGTCAGGCTACAGATGGGACTTGAAATCAGGCAATCAATAAGCATTCATTTACTGACAGCCTACTACGTGCAAGGAGCTATGCCAAGGTCATAGAATCAAACATGGTGCATTCTTTTCTGAACACTCAGAAAATATTCTTTTTCCATTCTTCCTTTGCAGGGTATAAAAGACCTTACAATCTAACAATTAATGACCAACAAACAGTCTATAATTAAGTTCTTGATGTTACTAAGGGCATATCAGCTGCCTCTTCTTTCTTTGGAGAGCAATAGAAAGAGTGGCTGGGGTGGGGAGACTAGGTGGCACAGTGAATACAGTACTGGCCCTGGAGTCAGGAGGACCTGAGTTCAAATTCAGCCTCAGACACTTAACACAAAAAAATAGCCATGTGACCTTGGGCTTAACCCCAATTGCCGTACCTTCCCCCTCCAAAAAAAAAAAA
>NW_027185759.1:32778635-32783863 GCF_028583685.1 Petaurus breviceps papuanus
AAGAAAGAAAGAAAGAAAGAAAGAAAGAAAGAAAGAAAGAAAGAAAGAAAGAAAGAAAGAAAGAAAGAAAGAAAGAAAGAAAGAAAGAAAGAAAGAAAGAAAGGTGGGCTTGAAATCAGGAAGACCTAGAATACAATTTCTCCTCTGACCAACAAGTCACTCAGTCTTTCTAAGCCTCAGTGAAATGGGCACAATAATACAGATCATACACACTCTTTCCGGTACCCAGGCTTGCATAGGGTCCCTTGTTCAACAGATGCCAGGAAAACATAGAACCCAGTATCAACCACATGCTCACACAAGCTTTGGAAGATAATAAGGGCAAACCAATTGATGATGTGCCCATGCAAAGCATTCTCTGAGCTCAAAGTATCCAATATCTTAAAGGTGTCAAACAGGCTACAGGCACTCTCAAATCGGATTAATATGCAATTGGGAAATAGTTAGCAAAATAAATAAAAATACAACCAAATATGGATAATATTACCTTTTAAAACTAACTCAATATGTTAGATTAGTCACTCCCATTTCTATTTGAATTAGAAATGACTGTAGTATCTGACCAGCCAAGAATAGAAACCTATGTCCCTATTTTCCAAGTCTTTCTTAAAAACCTGCCTCCTGTGTGATACCATGTAGAAAACAGGGTCACTGATTTCCACCAGGATAGTTATGCCTGTCATTCATATGGTTCTTAGGCCTGTTTGCCTGGTTGACATAGTGTAAAAGTGACCATCCTGCTAAATCCCCTTCAAGAAAAAGTGTGATATAGACACGGCTCTGAGATCAAGAAGAAGAAAGGACAGGAAAATGGAAAGCAAAGTTTCAGAAAGAAAGGCACTGTTTGAAGATAATGGTGGGATTCTACTCCTAGGACATTAAGGCTAAAGTTCTGCTGCTCCCTTCCTAATATAGTCTATCACTGAAATTAATAAAATGAAAAACCCTGGGCATAGGTTTAAAGTACCTGAAGTCAAAATCTCAGCTCAACCATGTGCTAACTGTATGACCTTGAGAAGATCCTTTTGCCCCTCTGACACATTTTCCTCATCTGTAAATGGGTATAACAATATCTCAGCTACCTATCAAAGGATTATAGCTGACAAGATAATAATTACAAACCCTTACATAATTTACTGGAACTGAGATCTCATCAAGGTGAGCACACAATTCTTCTGATTCAACAAATCAATTCAACAAACATTTATTTTAACCACCTACTCTGTCCCACGCACTATGTTCAAGATGAGGGATATAGGGACAAATGTCACCAAAAACTGAAAAAGGCCCCACCCTCAGGGAGCTAACATTCTACCCCAAATATCATCTACTTCTAATTCTGGGTAATTCTCCTTCATTTCTGTCACCAATCTTTCCTAGAGGAATCATCTAATACTTTAGAAATCTTTTTCTGGGTCTTTTCATTGTGATGGAAGCCCTGATAATGGGATCACTATAACTCAGAATATGGCAGTGCATTCTGCCTGCTACCACATGATTTGGGGAAGCTCAGTGATCCTGCCTCTGAAAATACTCAATGGTGTGTAATCGAGGGCCCTGTTCTCCACTTCCCCATTCCTATAGTAATGACCATTTCCCCTCTATTCTGCTTGCCCCAGAGGGCAGAACCAAGCTATGAAATTTAGGTTCAATGTAAGGAAAAACTTCCTAATGATAAGAATTGTATCAAAGTGAAACAAGCTGCTTTGGGAGGTGGTAACGTCTTCTTTGCTCAAAATCTTCCAGTGAAGGCTGGATGATTGTTTGTTGGGAGGGTCAGAATTAAGATTTATGTTGAACTAAGTAGCCTCAGAAGTGTATTACAACTCTGAAATTCTGAGATCTTAGATACCTCTCAGTTAATCTCTTTTGAGTGACCACATATCTTGTTAATATGGCCCTGTGGCACTCTAGGGCTCAGTGCAATCAGTGAAATGTCATCTACAATGGGGCATCTGTAGAAAGTGTTATATAAATGTCAGTTATTGTTTTATTCATTATCCATCCTTCTGCCATTTGCACCCTGCTAATCCTCAATACTAGGTCACCCCCACTTTCTGCCTTCTCTGCTTGTAATCCCAAACTTCTAAATTCTACTGGATGAAGTCATACAATCATGACTATCAGGTCAAGGACAAATTCATTTCTTCTCGTCTCAACTGGGTCGTGCTGCTGCAAGACAATACTTTCAGTCTTTCCCTGATTGACCTTCTAACACACTTCCCCCTCCCCCACAGACACTATTCCAAATAGTCTTCTTTTCTCCGAACTCTAATACTATATCCTCACCCTGAATCTATCAGATGACCTTGCTTCCAACTTTTCTGTTAAGGTTGTCCCTCAAGAGGCTTCACATCTCCCTTATCTCAAACTATCATCATCTGCACCCATTCTCGCCTCCTTTGCTCACAATCTTTGAGGAAACCAAAGCTAATTCCTCTACTTGTGCCCCATGATCCCATTCCCTCTCCCCCCCCCATCTACTCTCCACCCCCATTAGATTGTAAGCTCTTTGAGGGCAGGTACTGTCATTTGCCTATTTTTGTATCCCCAATACTTAACACAGTTCCTGGTACATATACATAATAGGTGCTTAATAATTATTGATTGATCTTTAGTCTCTCCTCTTCTATGGGTTCTTCTCACTGCCTCAGAATATGCTCAGATTTGGGTGGCTAGGTGGCTCAGTGAATAGAGCACCATCCCTGGAGTCAGGAGGTCCTGAGTTCAAATCTGGTCTCAGATTTCGACCTTACTAGTTGTATGATCTTAGGTGTAACCTTGGGCAAGTCAATTAACCCCAATTGCCCTGCCTTCCCCCCTCCAAAGAGCAAAAAAAAAAAAAAAGAATATGCTCAGATCTTTCTCCTCCTTTAAAAAAAAATTCTTCTTCTCACCCTGTTGTTCCTCAAGCTAACATTCATTATTTTTTCCTACCTTTCATTGACAGACTCCTGGAAAGAGTTGTTTATACTGATTCCTTCCTTTTCTTCACCACCCATTGACTTCTGAAGCATTTCTACTATTGCTCCAAATCCATCACTCTACTGAAATTGTCTTCTCCAAAGATGCCAATGATCTCTTAGCCATTAAATATTAAGCTTTTCCCTCTATCTGCACCACTATAGTTACAGCAGCCTTTTTTGTGGCAGAAAAGAGTTGGAAACAAAGCTGATGTCCATCATTCAGGGAAAGGCTAAACAAATAATGGTGCAATAATGTTATAGAATATTCCTGTGCTATAAAAAATAGTAATGTGACAAATGGAGAGAAGCATGAAAGGATTTACGTGAACTGATGCAGTAAAATAAGCAGAGCTAAGAAAACAATGTACAAAATAACTACAACAATGTAAATGGAAAGGACAATAAAAAGTAAATATTACAAAATTACAAAGAGCAAGGATGTCCCCAAAGAAGATAAATAATAAGATACTTCCTTCTTCTCTCGACACCTTTGCAAAAGTTGGAGATCCACAGGTATGGAACACTGCTTGTGTTTTAGGACTTTTTCAATGTACGGGTTTGTTTTGCTGATTTTTTCCCTTCTTTTTTTTTCTTTTCTCCTTTCAAAAAATTCTTTGTTATTATGGGATGGCTCTCTGGGAGAAGAGAGGCAAAAGGGAAAATCTTGTTGATATGAAATCAAAATATGTCAATAAAATATATTTAAAGAAAAGAAAAAAGATGACTGTTGTAAAATTACAAAGAACATGCAAGTTCCCAAATTACAGACAGCTCTCTACTCCTTTGTAGAAACGAGAACTTCACAAGTATGAAACATATATTTTCAGATGTTTGGATGTGTTGATCAGTTTTTCTGGCTTTTTCCTTTCTTCTTCCTTTTTTCCCCTTTAATATTTTCTTTAAGAAGGGTAGAGGGTGAAATTTAAGTGATAGGAAAACAAAAGATATCAATAAAAATTAATTTTTAAAAACATATGAGGTCTTTTTTCTTATCCCCTTTGCCCTTTGCAGCTTTTGCTATTGTTGACTATCCTCTATTTTTTGGATATTCTCTCTTCCTTTGGCTTTTGTGACACTTTTCTCCTTTTTCTTTTTCTACCTATCTACTCAGCTTCCCTCCTAAATTGCCATCCATCTCTTGTCTTCTGAGAATAATCATAATGAATTAATAATAATTATTATAATTAACATTTATATAGTCCTGTGAGGTTTGCAAAGCACTTTACACATATTATTTCATTGGGTATTCACAATAACCATGTGAGTTAAGTACCATTATTATCCCCATTATACTGATGAGAGGGCTGAGTCTGAGAGAAGCTAAGTGCCAAACAGCCAGAAATTATCTGAGGCAAGATTTGAACCCAAGTCTTCCTTATTCCAATTCCAGGGCTCTATACACTACTTCACCCAGTTGCTTCCACCTAGAGTGGGGGATACCTAACTGTATAGTGTAGGAGTGCAATGTACAGTGAGGGATTCCCCAGATCTGTCCTGCACCCCCCTCTCTTCTCTCTCTACACTCTCTTGGTGATCTTATCAGCTCTTGTGAATTTGAATATCATCACTATATAAATGATCATTAGCAGTCTGAGGGACAGTTCCACTCTAATGTTGGTATCTCAAACTCATTGTCCAAAACAGAATTCATCCTCAACTCTCCAGTTACCTATCCCTTCTCCAAAAGTCCCTATTTCTTTGGAGGTCCAACCATACTCTCAGCCACCCAGTTTTAAAACTTTAGCATCATCCTTGATTCTTCCTCCTCCTCATCCCCCACATCCAATCATTTACAAAGTCTTGTTGATTCTACTGCCACCGTATTTCTTTCCTCTGTGTCTTTCCCTCTACTCATACAACTAAAACCTGAGTTCAGGCCATTATGACTACCTGCTTGAAAAATTATAATTGCCTCCTAAGCAGGTCCTTTACCCCCAGTATATCCCCTCTCCAAATCATTCCCACTTGATTGCCAAAATTATATTCCTAAGGCATAGGTCTGACTATGCAAAACTGCTCAAAATCCTTTAGCATCTGTTATATATTGTCTTGAGAATAAAATATAAACTCCTCAAACAGACAGACAGATGGAGAGATGGAAAGAAGAGACACAGAGACAGAGAGGGGAGGGACACAGAGTGAAGGGGGGAGGAGACAGGGAGAGAGATGGAGAGAGAGAGAGTGAGGGAGAGAGACAGAGGGAGAGAGAGAGAGAGAGAGAGAGAGAGAGAGAGAGAGAGAGAGAGAGAGAGAGAGAGAGAG
>NW_027185759.1:32783873-32788155 GCF_028583685.1 Petaurus breviceps papuanus
AGAGAGAGAGACAGAGAGAGACAGAGAGACAGAGAGAGAGAGACAGAGAGAAACAGAGAGAGACAGAGACAGAAAGAATTTATTAAGTACTTATTACATTCAAGGAATGTAAGCATTGGGAATATAAACACAAGCCAAGCAAATCAAGACAGTCCCTGCCTTCAAGGATCTTACATTGCATTACATTATAAGACAGCTAGATGGCCTGGTGGATAAAATAATGGACTTGAAATCAATAAGGTCTGAGTTCAAATCCTCCCCAGAAGCTTCCTAGCTGTATGAACTGAAGCAAGTTCCTTAACCTCTTCTAGCCTCAGTTTCCTTACCCAGAGAATGTGAGTAATAATGGCACCTACCTCATAGTGTTATTGTGAGGACCAAGTAAGAAAACATCGGAAGAATTTTTCAAACCAAATTTCTGTTGCAATATAAATATCTCTTACATCCCTCATCATATCAGATCAGTTGCCAGGAACTACAAATTCATAACGCCTCTCCTATATGCCCTCTTCTTTCCTCTGCCACATCCCAGTGCAAGCCCTCATCACCTGAACTGGGGAGGGGGGGGCTGTCTGCCTCAAGTCTCTCCCCTCTCCAGTCCATCCTCCATGAAGTCACCAAAGTGATTTTCCTAAGGCTCGGATCTGACCACATCACTCTCCTACTTAATAAAGTCTAGCAGAAGTCCCTGACTCAAGTTTCTTTCCTGGTCCAGTCCCTCCTGCATTCAGCTTATCACCTCTAGGATCCAATGGAAAATCTTCAGTTTGGATTTGAAAGTCCACCATAGCCTGGCCCCTTCCTACCTTTCCAATCTTTTACCCCTTATCACCCTCCTTCCCTCCACAGACTCTTTGATCCAGTGACACTGGCCTCCTCTTTGGGACATTCCATATCCTGACTCCAGGCATTTTCCCCTTTTCACATTCCTTGAATTCTCTCCCTCTTCCTCTGCCTCCCATCTTCCCAAGCTTCCTTCAAATCTCACCCTCCACATGAAACCTTTCCTGATCCTGCTTATTGCTAGTGACTTTGCCTAGAGATTATCTCCAGATTATCCCATCTGCATCCTCTTTGTACAGAGTTGTTTGCATGCCATATCCCCCAACAGAATGTGAGCTCCTTGAGCGCAGGAGCTGTTTTTACCTTTCTTTGTTTCCCCAACATTTGGCATAGTGTCTGGTATGTAGTAGGCACTTAATAAATGCTTGTTGACTGTCTACATTCTAATGAAGGAAGACAGGAGCTGGAAGACATAGGGGTATGGCAGGGCAGCATGCCATCTGTCATCAGTCAATGAACATTTATTAAGCACCTACTATGTTCCAGGCACTGTAGAGATATGGAGATGGACAGGAGAAATGTGAATTCAAATTTGTGTCCCAAAGCTATGTGTTAGAGATACAAAGATAAACCTAAAACAAAGATAAAACAGTTTTTATCCTCAAGGGAATTTACCTTATGCTGGGGGAAGAGGAGCAAAACATATGCATAAATTAGTAAATGCAAAATGATCCATCTTACAATTGAAAGCTATGATATTATTGGTATGTTCTGGTATTTAATACCCCAGGTTCATATAAACCATGAAGATGAATTTAGACCCTCTTTAAGATATGAAAGAAACAGGCATATGTACTGTGTTCTTCATAAGAAGGATTTGTATACAGAAATCATCCCTCAGCAAGATGTCTAATTATGACTAAATAAATTAAACTAAATGCTAAACCATTCCGTTTACTTTTTTATTGAATCCAAGGTTTAATTGGTTATCTACCACCGTGTGGTCTGTGTCCATGTGGCTGGGAATGCAATCTTTGAAATATCACAGAATGTGATTTGTATTTCTTTTCCTCTCATCTCAGGCAGGAAAATTCTCTGAGGATGTCTTTGTCTGCTGTAAGCAGAAGCAAATTAAATAAAACCTTTGATTCTCCTTAGCTACAGCTTTAATGAGGAAGGCATTGAAGGACGTCAACTTTATTGTCTGAACAAAGTTTAAAGCACTTTAAGAAACACTGAGGGATTCTCTGGACAAAACACATTCCCAACAAAGGAAATTGGCCTGAGGAAAGTTTGTCTTGCAAGTCACTTGTATTCCAAAGAGACTTTTAAAAAAAATTTTTCTAGCAAACAAAGCATTTAACATCAGAAATCAGACAGTGAAAAATATGGTATCAAGGCTTTCCATGTGTTTTTCTAAGAAACTGATTTCATGTTGTATTTGGGAATTTTGCTATTTGGGAAAATTTGACTTTTGAATAATAATAGGTCTTTAACTAGAGCTACAAAAAGTAGCTATCATGTAGGAAAAACAGAAACTAGATGTATTTTTAACTTGGTTCATTTTGATGATCCATAGTGTTGGGACAGATACCAACTGGAATGGGATGATTTGGTTGACTCATATGTTGGCATGTAATTGACAGTCTACTTTTTTTAAGTGAGTTTCCAATTGTATTGACTTTGACCATGTGTTAAGACTTGGATGAGGGGCAACTGGGTGGTGCTGGAGTGGATAGAGTGCCAGGTGGGAAGTCAGGAAGACTCATCTCTGAGTTCAAATCTGGCCTCAGACACTTACCAAATGATCCTGGATAAGTCACTTCACCCTGTTTGCCTTAGTTTCCTCATCTGTAAATGAGCTGGAAAAGGAAATGGCAAACAATTCCAGTATCTTTGCCAAGAAAACCCCAAATGAGGTCACAGAGTTGGACACAACCAAATAATTACCAAAAAAATAAGAGTTGGATGAGAATCTACTCAGGTGCAAATGACATAGAAAAGAGAAACCATAAGGCTGCAAAAATGATTTGAAAATTCTGTCAGTTTTTTCTTGTGGATCCCACCTCTCCCAAAGCACATCTTCAGAACTGCTGATTGAAGGATTCATCCATTGCTGGCCAACTTCCAACTAGGCTGATCTTCAAAAAGCAGACAGTTCATTGCTGAGCTGTTTGTAGAAGGCTTTGTAGTTTGACATGACTTATGCTCATCTGGTAGGACTTTTGATAACCCAATGTCCCCTGCATGGAAGGATGAGGCATCAGAGGAAGCCTTGGCTGATTAGTTATTACTGTCATTGTTATTGTTTTATACCCCAGGTAGACATCAAGAACAGAGAAGCCACCTCCTGAAAAACAACAGCAGCAATGCTTTATATCTATTTTATATACAGCTATGTCTGAACATAGGAGCTAAAGGCAGCCTTAGAGATTGTTGGATCTAATTTTTCAAATGAGGATACTGAGGTCCAGAGTGGTCCTAGGATCACAGAATCATAGAATTAGAGCTGAAAGTGAACTTAGTGTCCATTCCCCTCATTTTACAAATGAGGAAATTAAGTCTCAGAGCAGTTAAAGTGATTTGCCCAAGGTCACATAGCTAATAAGTGTCTGAAACAGGATTTGAACCCAGGCCTTCCTGACTCCAAGTCCAGTTCCCTGTCCAGTACACCAGGCATCCTCCTTTGTGTCTTGTTATCTTCCCCAGTAGAATTCAAGGGCAAAGACTCTTCTGTCTCTTGTACTTCTGTTTCCCTGGTGCCAGATACAGTACCCGTGCACAAAGTGGGCACTTAATAAATGCTGATTGATAGAGAAGATTAAATCATTTTTCTAAACAGTTGACTTGATTAGTGTGATGAAATAGGAGTGCACTCCCTGCCCTTCTAGAAAAAAGCTTTTGTGGTTTATCGAGTACCTGTCTTTTCTTTAGAAAACAGCACCATAATTCTGCCCTGAGTCTTTGCATAACAGGTTAGCGCTTACAGAGAGAAGTAAAATGGTAGGATTCAAAAATGTTAAGGCCACATTCTCACTTCTTATCTTTGCCCTCTGATTGGCCCCTGGTCTGCAGAATTTGTCAGTGGTTGTACCCTATTGTAATAGTAATAGAATTTAATGATCCCCCTGTATTGGCTTGGTTTTCAGGTTGAGTGTTAAAACCCAGAGCTTGTGAATCCCACTTGTGGGATGGACTTGTTGATGTGAAAAGAGAGGGCTGAACTGGGAGGAGCTGGTGCTGTGGATTTGGAGAGGCACAAGCAGAGGAAGAGAGGCAGAAGAATATTTGGAAGCAGCATCATGGAGGCAGAGAGAGGGATTGCTGAGGGCCAGTTCAAGCTGCCCAGCACTTTTGAGAGCTGCCATCAGAGCTGCCAGGGACTGAGGAGACATGGCTGTGAGCCGGTACTTTGTCTGTTTTGATGTTGTTTTGCCAGATTGGTCCTCTGGTGAAGGACAGTGCTGTTGTGCTGCAGAGGTCCTGGAACCTTGCTGTT
>NW_027185759.1:32788165-32815791 GCF_028583685.1 Petaurus breviceps papuanus
CTGAGACTGTTCTGCAGACAGAGAGTGAATTGTATCCACTGCTGAAGGACAGTGCTGTTGTGCTGCAGAGGTCCTGGAACCTTGCTGTTGGTTCAGAAGCTCTGAAGAAGGATTTTTTTGTTGTATGCTTACAGAAATCCTGGAAGAGGGTCTTGCTAATGTTTTCAGGGGTCCTAGGACTATTCTGCAGAGAGAGAATGAATTAATGAGGACACTATCAATGTATCTCGTGGCCTTGTTAAGCTTTGTCTCCCCAGGAACAGAGATTGCTGAGAACTTGCCTCAAGTCAAGATGAAGAAAAGACCTCTCTTTGGGTATTAAATGCTGTGATGATATCTTAACCTTGTTGTAATTCAGGGGTAGATGGTCTTTGTGCTCTCTACTGCCCCTTTTGAGAAGGTGCTTGGTGTTAACTGATGATAATTGTAATTAAGTTGTGATCCAGGGGTGGGAAACTTTTGACCTTTTTGTACTCTGTGACTGACCAAATGAATGCACTTTGTTTATGATTGGAAACTAATCTCCATTTGAGAAGAGGGGCTTTGTGATTGACTAAATGAATGTACTTCTCAGGGGTGGAGTAATACTTGGAAATTATTGAATTACACTTGGTGAATGCTATATTTTGATTTTCTCTGTTCTTAATTTGTCACTGAATAAAATGGAGGGCTGCTATGCTGGTAATTTTGAACCTTGGAAGTTGCCTTTGCTTGGCATTACACCTATTCACTTACTGAGGATACTCACTCAATACATAATTGCAGCATCAAAATCTTAGCCAGAAATTTGGATTGCCCATTATGTTGCTTGAGTCACATCTTTATTTGTGTTCAGCACCTTCTCATATCATCCTCTGAGGTACTCACTGTGGTTTTTTAAAAGTTTTCTTACCTAGAGATTGGTGTTCCAACGTGGGTCATCTATTCCAATTCCTCTTGAAATCATGAATTCCCTCTACAACAATCTCCCATAAGTCCATGAATCCACTCTCTCTTTTAACACCTCCAAGGAAAGACTTACCCTAACTGATGCAAAGTGAAGTGAGCAGATCAGAAGAACATTGTACACAGTAACAGCAATATTGTGCAATGAAAAACTGGGAATGATTTAGCTATTCACAGCAATTCAATGATCCAAGACAATCCCAAAGGACTCATGATGAAGTATGCTATCTGCCTCCAAAGAAAAAGCTGATACTGTCTGAATACAGACTGAAGCATGCTGTTTTCCACTTTCATTCCTTTTTTTATTCGTCTTCTTGTACAAAATGACTAATATGGAAATGTTTTACATGATCATACATGTATAAACTATATCAGATTGTTTACCATCTCAGGGAGGGGGGAGGTGAGGGAGGAACAGAATTTGGAACTCAAAACTTAAAAAAAGTTAAAAAAATTTTTTAACATAATTGGGGGAAAATATTATATCAGTACCTCCATGGAAAAGGAACTTACCCATCCACCCACACTCCAAACTGCTCACCCCTACATGAGGTACATCTAATTATTCAAAAGTTTCTCTTTATGTTTAGCCAAAATATGTCTCTCTGCAGCCCCCTAGGAGCAAGCAGAATAAGTTAAATTCCTCTTTCATGTCATAATCCTTCAAATATTAAAAGACAGCTATCATGCTCCCCACCCCCTAACCTTAGGCAGCAGCCTTTGCCTAAGCCTTCCTCTCTCCAGGCTAAATATTCTCAGTTCCTTTAACTGATCCTTGGATCTTATTGCTTGAAACCCTAAGTATTTCTCTTTTTTGGTCCAAAGCTGTGATTTCATGAGAAATCACACACAGGGAATTCCCAATATGGAAACTCCCTCTACCGAGGCAGATCAACCATTCTTTCACTTATAGTCTTAGTAGATTGACCTGGGACACTGAGAGGTTCAGTAGTTGATTCAAGGTCATGTGACTTGTATACATCAGAGATAGGACTTGAATCCAGACCATCCCCCCACTCCCCACCCCTGACCCTGAGACAGGGGTTCTTAAGCTGATGCATGAACTTATCTTCTTCATATTTTGGTAACTACATTTCAGCATAATGATTTCCTTTGAAATGGCATTTATTTTATTTTATGCATTTAAAATGATTCTGAGAAGGGTACCATAGGCTTCACCTAACTGCCAATGAGGCCTACGATATAAAAAAGGTGAAGAACTCCCATTTTGAGGCCAGTCCTCAAATGTTTCATGTTTTACAAATGATAAAATGCAACCACCACGCTCTTATGTTTTTCCAACTAACTACAACCAGGTTCTCATTGATGATTGCAATCTCAGGCTTGGGACCAGTTCCTACCCTGGAAAGACATGTGTAAGAAGCCCGTAGCTGAGGCACCCTTTATCTCAGGATTGGGATCGCTGGTGCCTTGGTCTGAAATGCCTTTCTGCCCACTCTATGCACTATATATATACATTATATGCACTATATCTATACATATATAAATGCACTATACTATAGCAGCAATAAGCTGAACCTAGAAGCAAGAGGTAAGGGACCAAATCCTAGCTGTGGCACCAAGTAATTGTGTGATCATGGACAAATCCTTTATATTCTCACCTTCAATTTCCCTTTTGGTGAAAAATAAATAAATAAATGAAAATGTCCTTTTTGGTAAAATGCAGACAATAGTTTGTGTACTGCCTACTATGTTGGGTGGTTATGTGGGGGGAGGGGGCAGGGTGCTTTATCAACCTTAAAGCTGATTCAACAAGCATTTATTTAGACCCTACTAAGTGCAAGGCACTGTGCTTGGTGTCTGGATTAAAACACAAAGCAAAATTGTGTTTGTCTTCAAACAGTTTACACTTTTGTTGTGGGAAAATACAACATACATATAGATAACTAACTACCAGATAATCTGAGAAGGCAGCTAGCACTAACAGCTGGCAAATAGGACAGTTTTCATAGAGAACTCAGCATCTCAGCTGAGCCTGAAGCATTCTGTCTTGACAATGTTGTTATTATGTCTCAACATGCATCAGTTGTATCTGTTCATACAATTCTGAAACTACCCCCTTCATCATTTCAGCATTCCATTGCCTTTATATGCCATAATGTGGTCAGCCATTTCCCAACTGATGGACACCCCCTTGCTTTCCAGTTCTTCTCCTCTACAAAAAGAATGACTATAAATACTTTTGTCCATGTGGTTCCTTTTCTTCTTTCCCAGTAGTGGTATCACTGGGGCAAAGGGTATGCCCAATTTAGTAACTTTGAGGGCATAGTTCCAAATTGCTTTCCAACTGCTTTTCAAACAGCTTTCTAGAACAGCAGGACCAGTCCATGACTCCACCAACTATGGGTTGACATGTTTACTTTCCCATAGCTCCTCCAGTTTTTATTCTTTTTCTTCATTGACAAATTTTCCAGTATTATGGATGTGAGGTAAAGCTCAGAGTTGCTTTAACTTATATTTTTCTGATTGTTAGTGATTGGAACATTTTTTTTCATGTGGCTATTGATACCTTGGATTTCTTCCTCTAAAATTCCTCTGTTCATATCTTTTAAACATTTATCAGTTGATGAATCACTCATTCTTATAAATTTAAATCAGTTCCCTGTATAAGCTTTAATCATTTTGACAAGTAGAGGTGAGGAGGTTAGGCAGTGGGGATAACTTTTACTGCACAGATGCAGAATTGAGTGGAATTTTTCATTTTTTAGCACTGATTTAGAGCTTTAAGGTTTTTTGCAGCACTTTACAAATATTTTCTCATTTTAAGCTCACAATAATCCTGAAAGATGGGCACCATTATTATCCCCATTTTAGAGGTTATGAAACTGAAGCAGAGAGAGATTAAGTGACTTACCTGGGGGCACAATAACTAGTAAGTGTCTGAGGCTGGATTTGATCCCAGGTCTTCCTGACTCCAGGCCTAACAGTGCACTACCTAACTTCTTTGAGACAGCATATTTCATACAAGAAATTGCTATTAAGCCACTTTGGCTGGAATATAGAGTGTGTGAAAGGGAACAATGTGAAAAGGCTGGAAAAGAAAATTGGAACCAGACTCTGGTGACTCTTAAAGAGCTAACCTAAAAAGTTTGAATTTGATCCTAGGGATAATAGGGGGCCACTGGGGGTTTTTGAGTAGGGGAATGATTTGGTCAGACCTGAGTCTTCTAAAGATAATTTTGGCCGTCATGAGAAGGGTGGATTGGGAAGAGGATCAACTAGAAGCAAGGAGAACAATCAAGAGGTTGTTATAATAGGCCAAGCAAGTGATGAGGGTTGGAGTTAGGATGATGGTCATGCTAGTGAAAGAAGGAAATGGATATGAGAGACAGAATAGGATATACAAAGTCAGAATTAATTGGAAGAGCTTGATTTCATCCTCAAGTGGAGTGGAAAGATGAGGCACCAAGCCAAAAAAAAAAAAAAAAACGGTTCCCTCTTACCCAGGGAGAAGTAAGCTTCTTGAGGGCATACCAGGGTTATTTCTCTTTGTGTTCCTAGCACCAAGGACAGTTCCTCGGGTATGACAGCAAAAAAATGAATGTGGATTTAATTTAATGGATTAAATTCAACTTGACAAATGCTTGGAGACTACTATGAATAATCTTCCCCCTAAATCTTCTCTTCTTCAGTCTAAAATGCCCCAGTTCCTTCAAGTGATTTTCATGTCGTGGTCTATTTCTCTCATTATCTAGTTTGTCTATCCTTGGACATGCTCCCTTCTTCCTAAAATGTGCTACCCAGAGCAGAACACAGCCATACAGATGTGACCCAGATTTGGTATTTGGACTTCATCAGTGCCTTGACATGTCTATCTTGATCTATTCCAAGAATGACTTATGTTGACTATTACTCTGATGTTCATTGACCTCCTACAACTTTGGAGAACAAAACCACTGAAACAGTGTATGGCTATTTCTTGTCCACCTACAGAAAGCTCCTCTACACTTGTTAGAGGCACTGTTATTCACTATTCTCATTGTTGCTACAATGGCTAGAAAGTATAGAGTCCCTGCCTTCTCTTCACTTCTTTCTTTTTTAAATTGCTTTTATTTTTAATTTATGGAATAAAACTAGCATTTCCACAACATATTATAAGTTAAAAGATGATTGCACATGAAACTGCAAATCCATTATGTACAACTTGCTATTCCTTTTAATACATAATAAAGTTATCACGTAAATTTCTTTTTTTTCTTCCTTCCCACCTCCCCCACCCTAGTGATGGCTACCATTAGTCACAAATAGGTGTATGTGTATGTGTGTGTGTGTGTGTATAAAATTATTCTATATATACTTCTATTTAATTCTATTTATTTATTTATATATACTTCTTATTTATTCTTTATCTGAATGCAGATAGCATCTTTTTTCATTTGTCCTCTATAATTAATTTGGGTATTTATAATAGTCAAAATTACTTATTTGCTCAAAGTTTCTTGTTGATTCATCCACATTTCTTGGTTTTCCTATGAAAAGATTGGCCTTTTGGAAAGGAAATTCTAGAAATTTCCAGGTTTTTCATTTTTAAAAGATCACTCCTTTCCTTTATGTAGCAAATCAGTTAATTGCAGCGATCAAGTGGGATCTTTAAACTTGGCTCTTCTCAGTGCTGTTTACTATTTGGAGCAGGCCACACCTTTTTTTTTTAATCTAGGTTCAGAATCATTCTGGATGCCTAAGGGGTCCTGAAGACTGGATTCTAGACAGCCAAGCCTTCACTAAAATTTATTTCATAAGACCCGAATCCTTGAACACAAAGAATTTTTCAGGTGGCATTTGTTGATGAGAAGGTATTATATTTAAGCTTCTTTTTGGCATTTAAGGTCCTTCACAACCTGGCACTGACCTGCCTTTCTAGATTTGTTACATATTACTCTCCCCGATGCACTTGAAAGTCCCGCCAAACTGGCCTCCTGTTCCTCATACCTGTCACACCATCTACCACCTCTGTGCCTTTCTTTGTGAGAATTTGAAATGCATTCCCTTCTCACCTATGCCTCTTAGAATCTCTAGTTTTCTTAAAACAGTCCAACTTTAGAACTACTTTCAACATGAAACCTTTCCTGATCACACCAGATGAAAGTGTTTTCCACACCTCAAGTTAGGAGTAGACCTGTGGTTTCACTAGCACAGGGAATTTCTGGATATAGAAACTCCCTTGTCCCATGCAATTAGACACCTTCTTGAAACTTGGAGTCTTAAAGAATTAACTAGAAAATGAAAGGTCAGATTTCTTTTCTCAATGCTAACTCTTAGAGGACATGGACTGCTCAATTTATTTGTATTCCCAGCAGCTAGGGGGCACCAGAGTGCATAGTGTTGAATGTGGAGTCAGGAAGACCTGAGTTCAAATCTACCCTCAGATACTTACTAGCTGTGTGACCCTGGACAGGTCACTTAAACTCTACCTGCCTCAGTTTCCTCACCTGCAAAATGGGAATGATAATAATAGTGCCTACCTCCTAGGGTTCTTGTGAGGATCAGATGAGATAATATTTAAAAAGCGATTGTCATATAGTAGACGCTTAATAAAGTCTTGCTCCCATCCCAGAACCAAGCACAGTGATTTTTAATCAATAGATTTTGCTTAACTGATAGTAGATACTGTAAATGTCTGGAAAAAAGGATAGAGTAGAATTCCAAGATCTATGCTAGTAGAGTCAAGAGCTCCCCTAAAATAAGAGAAATGTCCATGATACTGACAAGGTCAGGGAGGAGGAGACATGGAAGATCTGCGTTAGCCGTTACCAGGCCTATACTCAAAGACTGAGCATCATAGTGCACAGAGCACTGGGTTTGGAATCCCAAAGACTCATCTTCCCAAATTCAAGTCTGGCCTCAGACACGTACTAGCTGTGTGACCCTGGGCAAGTCACTGAACCCTGTTTGCTTCAGTTTCCTCATCTGTAAAATGAGCTGGACAAGGACGTGGCAAACTACTCCAGTGTCTCTGCCAAAAAAAAACCAAAATGGGGTCATGAAGAGTTGGACACGACTGTAATGACTCAACAAGAACAGCAAAAACCTAGAAGAACTTATGCTCCATTGACCTCCCTTGGAGGCCCCAGGGTCACCACTATGCTATAATAACACAACAAAGAAGGACTTTGGTAAAGGATAAAAACTTATAATTAACATGGGAGTCACATGAACTTAAAAGTTTTAGGTTCTACTTTAGAGTTATCTATAGAAAAAAGGGGGAAAGGTGAGTGGAGAGTTCAGAATAAGGAATGCCAACTTCATTTTAAAATGTTACATGAAATGTCAGCACTAGATTATAAAAGTCCCATTATTACTAGATGATTTAAAATCCATAGTCTTTGAGAAGATAATATACACATATATTATATTTTTAACTATAGATAAATGGGTCATAGGTACAGACAAAACACTCTGTATTTTTCATTACGCTAAGCGTAAAATTTGTCTAAATGTTACCTAAAATTGTACCACTCATCATCCCCTCAATAAAAGCACCAAAGATGACAAAATATAGAACAAATGTTGGAAAGACTCTAGGAAGACAGACACATTAATGCATTGCCAATAGAACTGTGAATTGGTCAAACCATTCTGTACAAGACTAGAATTAAGGAATTTATAATTATGAAAGAAAAGTCATACCTTTGAGTAATCCCACTGCTGAACACATACCATGAGGAAGTCAAAAGCTGAAAGGCCCCGAACATGCCAAAATAATCCAAGTACTGCTTTTGGAGGTAACAAAAAAACTAACAAATAAAAAAAACTAGAAAATATTGATTCCCCATTGACTGAAGAATGACTGAACAAATTGTGGTACCTGATCTAACATTATTCTTAATATAATTTTCTATAAACAGCCCTCTTTTTCTATACTTTGTATATAAAAATTTTAAGTTCAAAATTTAAAAAGAAAATTGTAAATCTATATTAAATATAATATTAAATATATTATATATTATTTGCTTCAAGCAATTACAAATACAAAGAATTTAGGTAATTATAGCAAGATGTATGAACTGATAGAGAATGAAGTCTACAGAGCCAGAAGAAGAATACACATAATGACCAGAATGAAACAAATTTTAAAAATATAAAAACACTGTTAAAAGGAAACCAAACTCCAAGTAATTGTAATGACCAATTTTGGTCCTTGAAAATAGAAAATGAAGGCTCCCTATGAAGCTTATTATAGTTGCAAAGGAACAGGATTACACGTGCCAAATGTCACCTAATTGGTTAGACGGGGACTGGGGACAATTGGTTTTTCTTTATTATAAAGAAGGATTCAATGGTTGGGGATGGGAGGAGGCCGAGGTACTACATCCAGAAGCAATGGCAATATAAAAGGAAAAGGCATTCATAAAGTATTTTAAATGTAATGAACATTTACTGTCATTATTGCAAATTACCCAGTTCCAACCCATTCTCCCTTCCACTCCCCCGAATGCTTTTTACAGATGACCCTGTTGCTTGTATTGTTTGTACTGATATTCAAGATTTGTTTGGGGAGGGGAAGAGCTAGGGAGGGAATAATCATAAACACAACTTGTTTTATTTGAATTTAGGATGCTCCTCAATTAAATTTAAATTTCCCTTCCCTCTCTCCTTCCCCTCAGTTTTCTCTCTTGTTTTCTCCAGATGACATGAAAGAAGACAAATTGAAAGTTGTAAAACATTCTGCAGGGGAAACACTCTGGATATAACCACCTAATTATGAATTTCCTGAATGTGCAACATGACCAGCAGCAACTGGACATGATTAGGATGGTCCGCTATGTCTCCAGCTGTTTCCCGAATAGAAATCTGCAGGGCCATCGAAAGAACATTTTCCTTTGGCCTGGTTTTAAGTTTTAATGATGAAAACAGAGTAGGGTTGCTATCTTTATAGAGAACAGATTGGAGAGAGAGAGAACCAGAGAGACAGAGACAGAGAGAGAGAGAGAGAGAAAGACAGACAGACAGAGAGTCTTTCTGCAGCCTAGGAAGTTTTCACTTAAAGCAAATGTATTCAGATATGGGTAGGGTAGAAAAATTCAACCACTGTCAATGGCATGGGGTGTAAGGTAGGGAGAGGCACAAGGTCTGGAAACGGATGCTTTCATGAAGGTAACTATGAACTGATGCCTCGTTTTGGCGGAATTGTCTTAGCTAGTGCATTGCAAGAAGTAATACTTAAGTCTGATTTATGCAACTTCAGGGACTGAGAAAATATTTGTGCCCTTTGCTGAGACTTGGCAGCCAAAAGCTATCGATTTAGAAAAACCTACATGAAGGAAAACAATGTGAAAAATGGACTGTCCAGTTCTTCAGTTTTTACCCAAACTATTACAAACCACTGGGCTTCTGATAGGCCAAAGAGACTGAGAATAAAGACTCCTTTTAAATGCTTTGATTCATGTTTTTTGAGGCTACAACTAGAAGAAAAATACTTTCAATTTTTACTTTGAAATACTTCCAAGTATTGCAATGAAATACTTGAATTTTATGCAATTGAAATTTGGAATGTACCGCATTATAGAGTTCTGCATACGTTTCAGTTCTGCAATGTACAAATATAACCCATAAAAATCTCTGAGGACCTTTGCCCCAACTCATACTCACCCTGATGTGTCAGGTCCTCAGGAACAAGGCGAGGCTAGTGGGACCCCTGAGTGGTCAGAGTAATTAATGTCTTCTCAAATGATATAGGTTCAAGCCCCCATTCCAGTGTGCTTTCCCCAATATCAATCACCAGTAACTAGAACCCCAGTGTTATTTAACCAGTTAACATCAATTCACTTTTGTAAGGGGATATTGACTAATTGAAGCAAGAATTGAAGTATAAACATTTCCCTCCAATAACTGACTGGGGAATTCATTTCCCCCTATATCACCCCCTTTCTGGGGAAAATGGACTCCACCTTAAAGGAGTTTCTGAACAACATTTGCCCCACTGAGTTCATTTCCAAAAGCTACCTAGCTGATGAACAAATCTATTCCTCATCTAGGACCCAGCATCTTGGCTATGGGGTCAATCCACTATGGGGCTAGGTCCTGGACACACCTTGGGGCTGTGCTGGTAGACTGGAAACTCAGACCTGGACCATAGCTCCCAGACCTTGAGCAGTTCATTCTACCAGTGTTTCAGAGCATAAAACCTCGAAGATTACTCTGATACCCCTTTGCCTAGAAGCAGAAAAGAAGATAAAATAAAGACTGAAGTCACAATGAGGCCTGAGACACAGAGAGATTAAGTGACTTGCCCAGGGTCACACAGATAGTAAATATCTGAAGCAGAATCTGAACTCATGTCTTTCTGACTCCAAGTCAGGACTATATGCTATATATATACACACTTAGGATTTGGGGGGCAATAATGGCAAAACTGTTTGTATTAAGGACTCAAACCCCAATCATGGAGGAGCCATAATTGTTAGAGTTACTTTCCTCCAAAGTATTATAAGGAGAAAGGTGACTCCAAAAGCATGGTAGATTATTTACCTGTTGGGTTTTTTTAGCTTTTTGTAGGACAGTTGGGGTTAAGCGACTTGCCCAAGGTCACACGGCTAGTTTTTGTGTTAAGTAGGGCAGGTGCTCTATTCACTTGGCCACCCAGCTGCCCCCTGTTCTTTCACTATGTGTTTATTTCCCAATCAAATGCTTTATAATTCGGTGCTTTCTTTTGTATGATGAGTAATTAAATATCTAGCTGGACAATTTTCTGTTTTGTTTTGGGGTTTGTTTTTTTTTTGCTTTTTGGAGGGGGGAAGGCAGGGCAATTGGGGTTAAGTAACTTGCCCAAGGTTACACGGCTAGTATTTTTGTGTGGGGTCCTCCCGACTCTGGGGCGGGCTCTTTACTCACTGCGCCACCTAGCCGCCCCTAGCTGGGCAATTTTCAAAGCTGGATGAAGGTGAACAAGTCAAATGATAAAAATTACTGTCCAAAATACTGCCATGATTTGAACTCAAATCCCTCCGAATTCCGAGATAAATGGGAATATGTGTTACGATAATAATGGCAATAGTAAGATGTCTGTACAGCAAGAAGCATGGCCCTCCCATGGAGAAGAACATTGAGATGGTGAGCTCAGTTTGTCTTCTCTTCATCTCAGTGGATTATCGTCTGACTGTTCTGTGCCCTGCTTAGAACATCTATAAAGTGTTATTGTATAAATTGTTCTTTTGGTTCTGCTCACATCACGGGGTATCATTTCATATAAATCTTCCCAGGCTACTCTAAAAGTTAAATCCAGTCAAGACAATAAGCATTTATGGAATAATTACTATGTGCCAGGCACTGTGGTAAACACTGGGGATATAAATAAAAGGAGAGAGAGAGAGGCAGAGATAGAGACAGAGAGACAAAGACAGAGAAAGACAGAGACAAAGAGATGGAGTTTTAGAAGCTTCATTTTAGTCAGGACATTGAGAAGCTGAAGGAATCCAGAGAAAGGTGAACAAAATGGCAGTGACGCTGGACAGCCCGCCCTGTGACAGTTGGCTGAAGAAAATAACGACACTTATCCCAGAGGAAAAAAAGGCTAAAATGTGTATATAGTGGGAGTGGGAAAGGAGAGGGAATGATGTCTGCTTTCAAATATTTGAAGGTTTGTCAAGTGGAAAATTGATTACACTGTTTTTCCTGGCCCCATAAAGCAGGACTAAAAGTAGAATCATAGAATTTCAGAATTGAAAAAGACCCCAGCAGCCATCTAGTCCACCTTGTCCTTGGGGAAAAAAAATAGATATGATAGCAGATGACTCCTCCGTCATCCAACCTCTGCTCAAAGAATTCCAGAGAGAGGA
The DNA here is from genome assembly GCF_028583685.1 of Petaurus breviceps papuanus. Lineage (NCBI taxonomy): Eukaryota > Metazoa > Chordata > Mammalia > Diprotodontia > Petauridae > Petaurus > Petaurus breviceps. Next base: position 32,799,907 of record NW_027185759.1, read on the forward strand.
AACTGACTACTTCCCTTGGCAGTCCATCAGAAATGGACATGATGGGGAGGCTAGGTGGCACAGTGAGTAGAGCACTGGCCCTGGAGTGAGGAGGACCTGAGTTCAAATCCAGACTCAGACACTTAACACAAAAACTAGCTGTGTGACCTTGGGCAAGTCACTTAACCCCAACTGCCCCTCCAAAAAGAAAAAAGAAAAAGAAACGGACATGATGTTATCTGTAGAAATTACATTAAAGAAGATACATTACCACCCATCCACCTTGCTCTGCTAAAACCATTTGATCAACTCTATGTGGCTTGTGTGTTTCCCTCTATTAGAATGTGAACTTCTTGAAAGCAGAGATGATCTTACTTTTATATTTATGTCCTCAGTGTCTTGTACAGAATGAGCACTTAATAAATGATGTTTTTTTCCATTGGTTCATCATTTATCCTTATTAAACTCCACACTATTGTATTCTAACTTTCTGTTTTGTTGCAATCATTCTGGATCCTGCCTATATCAACCAATGTCTTAGTGATGCCTCCAAGCTTAGTATCATTGGCCAAATTTATAAGCACTCCATCCATACCCTAATCAAGTCATTGTTAAAAAGAATACATTTCAAAAAGGACATATTCTGTGGTATTCTACAATAGATATCTTTCCAAGTTGACTTCAAAGGATTAATGACTACTCTTTGGATCTGATCATTCACCTGTTCCCAAATCCACCTAACTTGGCATGGGAAGGTGGCAGGACTATTTCTAAATCTTGGTCAAGTGGGAGGCTTAGAGGCTGGCATAAAGGACTTGAAGGGTCATATATCATACCTATAACCCAGAACTGATGGAAGATCGCTACCTGACTCTTCTAAGTTCAAGCTTCAGGGGATGGGGAAGTTTCTGGGAGGGGGAGTCCCATCTGTTGTCACCTCCAGTATCAGCTACATTTATCCACTAGGATAAGAAGGAGCAGCCACATTCTACCCCTCAGATCATAGGAGCCAGGGCTCATGCTGGAAAATGAGGGAAACAGAGTCCCAAAGGCAACCAAACTCAGCAACTCCTGGCCCTTGATCCCGACTGCTTGATTCTTTCTTATTAATTGGAAGCCCAGCCTGAGTTGGAGTTCTTAACTTTTTTGTGTGTAATGGACCCCTTTGGATGTCTGGTGAAACTTCTGGACCCCTATTCAGAGTAATGTTGTAAATGCATAAAGTAAAGCCCATAGGATTACACAGGAAACCAATTACATTGAAATACATTTATCAGAAAAAAAAATTTCTAAGAGACAAATTCACGGATCCCAGGCTAATAGTCTAATGGTTTACAGGGAAAAGCCCACCAACTGTAACAGAATCAGGAGGGATCTTGGCTGAGCTTTCCACAGAATGTAATGCCTGTTCTGAGAGGTTTTCCTTGTACCTTTGGAAGTGGAAGCAGTTCCCTCTACCCAGACTACTGAAGTGACAGTACTTAAAGGAAACAGATTGGGGGTAAGAATCAATCAAATCAATCACCCCACTTAAAGTAACCAGCTTTACCAGGTGAGAACACTTGTACTGATCAAGAAATCAAACAAGTTTTCCATGAGGTGGGAGAATTACCTATTAAACATTGTAGGGAACAGAGGAACACTCCACAGGAATTGAATACTATTGACTAAGAAGACTTGGTCGTGCACTGTGAATCTGCTATAAAATAGCAGACCAGTTCAGAACCCAAAGAATTCAGGTGTCTGTCAGCTACATGATGGCTAATTTAGCCAAGTTCCTGAGAAAGAATTACGTGGGGCGGGGATGAGAGAATATTAGCGTCCCCTCACCACCCCTGTCTTCACTCTCCTTGACCAGAGGAAGATCTTTTGGACTGCAGAGGGTCAAAGGATTTTGGACTTCCCATCAGTGTCCTATTCCCCCAGTTGCTCACAATCTCAAGTCTTCACTCATACTCACATTCATATAGTCAATCAATTGCCAAATGTTGTCACATCTACCATCACAACATCTCTGGTATAGTTGAAGAGATGCTACCATGAGACATACTCTGATCTCATGCCTGGATTATTGCAAAAACTTCCAGTTAGTTGGACCCCTTCCTTCAAGCCTCTCCCCATTCCAAGCTATCCTCTGTTCAGCTTGCAAAATAAGTTGCCTCAAGCAGAGGTCTGACCATGTCACACATGTCCCCTCAACGATAAATTCTATTTGTTCTCTATTACTTCAAGAATAAAAAATATACTCCTCTCTTTGACATTTCAAGACCTTTACAATTCAGCCACTCTTTCCTTTCCAGATTTCTTGTCTTCTTCTTTCTTTTGTATATTCTATAAAGTGGCTACATGAACCTTCCTGCTGTCCACCATACAAGACATTCCAACTGGAATTCCACAAATACTCCCATGCTGGGAATACTCTCTCTCCTCACTTTCATCTTCTGGCTTCCCTGTCCCTCAGTATTTAGCTCAAACCCCACATTCCCCAGTCCTTGCTAACTCCCAGCGCCTTGCCTCAGAGACCGTCTTCCAGTTACACTGTGTATATCTCACATGGACATTTTTCGGATGTTGCCTCCTTCATCAGGTTGTGAACTCCTTGAAGGCAGGGACTTTGTACTCCCATCACGTGTCAAGGTCCTTGGCTCATAGTAGGTGCTTGATAAATGGTTGTTGACCAAATCACTGATAGACTGAGGAACAGGTGATGCCTTGTTGGCATCAGGATCAGGGGACACACGAGACACAGTGATGAAAGGCAGCTTCAAGACTCTACAAGAAGCCCAACTAAAAAGCTACATTACACCTAGAGGGAATGGCATGAGTACCCTGCAAAGTGGGAGAAAAAAGATTTCCAGCACCAGGATCTATAAGTTACCCACCCAACACTCTCTAAGCTGGAGCCCACTTTCCCCTGAACTCTGTATGTACTAGTGTAAAAATGTGGCACAGACTTTGGGAAGGGGTGTTTTGTATCATTGTTATTATACTACTGTGGGGGGGGGTTGTGGTTGTCATTTCAGTCATGTCCAATTCTTTGTGACCCCATTTGGAGTTTTCTTGACAATCTAGTATGGAATGGTTTGACATTTCCTTTTCCTCTTCATTTTACAGATAAGGAAACTGAGGCAAACAGGATTCAGTGACTTGCCCGAGTCACACAGCTGGTAAGTGTCTGAAACCAGACTTGAACTCAGGTCTTCCTGACTCCAGGTTCCACTGCACTATCCAGCTGGTAAATAACTCTAATTAAAAGCTAACAAAACTTGGCCAGCTAATTGATAATTCCCTTGATAATTAATGGTGAGAAACACACTGGTGAGGGCTCATAAGCTATAGCACTAGAAAAGGATTCTTTCAACTCCTCGGGGGTATCCCAAACCCTGAGGGGGAAATGTGGTAACTACCCTCTGGAGACTCAACCTGCCATTGAGAAAATAGCTCCAGAGCTGGGCTCTGGGTGTATTTATAGACTCACAGAATTTCAGAATTGAAAAAAAATCTTTGAAGCTAATTATGAAGATGTCTAATAAGAGAAACCCCACTATAATCAGAGAGAGTGTGGCACTGTGGAAAGAGAATTTGGTCAGGAATTATGGGGCCTAAATTCAAAATTGGCTTCTGGTGCTTCCTACGTCTGTGACATTTGGCAAGTAAAGTAACATCCCAGGCCTCAGTTTCCCCATCTATAAAATAAGGGAACCAAACAAAAGGGTCTCTGAAGTCACTTTCAGGTCCAGGTTAGTAATCCTGTCATAGTCTACTCCACTTTAAAAATAGCTTTATGGGGCGGCCAGGTAGCACAGCAAGTAAGAGCACTGGCTCCAGTGTTGAGAAGACCTGGAGATCGAATCCCGGGCTCAGACACTTAGCACCCACCCAGAAACACCTGGCCGTGTAACCTTGAGCAAGTTACTTAACCCCAATTGCTTAGGGGCGGCCAGGTGGCTCAGCGAGTAAGCGTACCGGCTCCAGTGTTGGGACGACCTGGAGATCAAATCCCAGGCTCACACACTCAGCACCACACCCAGAAATAACTGGCCGTGTAACCTTGAGCAAGTTACTTAACCCCGATTGCTTAAAAAAAAAAAATAGCTTTATAGCTTTAACTGACTGAAACTCCCTTTACTATTCTTGGCTGTTCTGTCCAGAACCAGGACTGGAGAACTACCTGCAAATCCTGTGGGCTGCACACTTCGGATATGAAGAGGGAGGATAAAGAGTCCAGGGGAAGGCATGGCTGAGTGGAGCCAGAAGCTGGGCCCCTAGGTATGTCTGTCATGTCTTCATTTGGGCACAGGTGTCCTTTCCTGAGGGCGTACCCTCCTGAAGCACACACATTCTTTGAAAACAGTCCCAGGAGCATTGTGGTATCTAGAGTAGTTAGGGGGGAGGGGGTCAGCGTACTGCTACTGTGAACAGATGCTGGGTCTTGGATAGGACACCAACAAATAATGCAAATAATTTCTGTATTATTTTATCATTTTCTCCAGTCATTATCCATTTCAACCATTCTTACATTCAATATGAATTTTTAAAATTGTCTTTTTTTTACTGTGAACTTAATAATCACGAAGAAACATTCAATATGAATTTTTAAAAACCTATTAATTTCAAAAGATCATCTATTCTGAGCAGGAAGGGCATTGAGAGGTTATCTAGGCCTCCTTTCTCATTTGACAGATGTGAGGCTGGAGTGATACACTCATCTCTACCCCACTTATAGTAAGTGATAAGATGCCTAATCGATAATTTTCAGTCTTAGACTTTAGATGACTCATGACTGCAGATGCTACACAAGAATTGTGTTTGGATAGGCTGAGGAAATCTGGCCATGGGCAAGAGCCCTAGACTTGGAGTCGGAAAGACCTGAGCTCAAACCCAGTCTCAGACCCTTGCTTGCTTGGGTAGGTTACTTAATCGCTGTCACTGTGTAAAATGGGGACAATAATAGCATCTATCCCAGAGAGTAGCTGCAAGGATCAAATGATATAATAGATGTATAACACTTTGCAAACTTTAAAGTCCTATGTAAACCTATATATAGGGCAGCTAGGTGGCACAATGGATAGAATGCTAGGTCTGAGGTCAGGAAGACTCATCTTCATGAGTTCAAATCTGACCTCAGACACTTATTAGCTGTGTGACCCTGGGCAAGCCACTTAACCCTGTTTGCCTCAGTTTCCTCATATGTAAAATGAGGTGAAGAAGGAAATGTTAAACCATTCCAGTGTCTTTGCCAAGAAAAGCTCAAATGGAGGTCAAGAAGAATCACACATGACTGAAAAATCACTGAACAGTGCCCTAAATCTATAAATTATCAAACTCAGCAGAACTGTATTCATTCTAAAGGTTGGAGCAAATACAGCATTCCAGCACACCCATGAGAAGAAAGATAAGACTGAAATGCAGCAGAAAAGGATATCAAAATGGGCCATCAGTTGGCCAGATATGTTAAACTGAAGACCCAGGCTGAGGGAAGGCCCAGAAAAAATGTCAGCTGTTTTCCCAACTTCCCCTCCCCACGCTTTTCTCTCTAGTCACCATAATACAATCTGCCATTCCATTCCCCAAATATTTTCAGTCAACTGAATTAAGCCTCAACCACAAAGAGTCAGATATAAATGAAAAGTTAGGCAGAGATCCCAAACTCGTTTAAATGGTAGGACTTTTCCTAACTGGGGGCTCAGAGCAACTGTGGTTCAACTCATAACATTTTATCTAAGGTATACACCTTTCAGGAGGGAACCACAGAGAACGCAGGGGCCATTATATTGTCCCCTCAGTGTAAAATGATCTAATCATTCTAAAAGGATATTACACAGATAAGAAAAATGAAAGGTGGTGCAGTGAATAGAGCACCGGCCCTGGAGTCAGGAGGACCTGAGTTCAAATGTGGCCTCAGACTTAACGCAAAACTAGCCATGTGACCTTGGGCAAATCACTTAACCCCAATTGCCCTGCCTTCCCCCCTCCAAAAAGCAAAAAAAAAGAAAGAAAGAAAAACGAAATGTGAAGTGACTCTTCCACAGTGAAACAAATTGTAAAAAGCAGGGCTAAGTTGCAAGCTGAGGTCTTTGGATTCCACATCATCTATTCTTTTCACTGGTTTAGTTTGCTTCTGGGCAGCTAGGTGGCCCCATAGTGCATGGAACACCAGGCCTGGAGGCAGGAACAATCATCTTCCTGAGTTCAAATCTGACCATAGACACTTTCTAGCTGTGTGACCCTGGGCAAGTCCCTTAATTTTGTTTGCCTCGGTTTCCTCATCTGTAAAATGACCTGGAGAAGGAAATGGCAAACTACTCCAGTACTTCTGTCAGGAAAACCCCAAATGAGGTCATAAAGAGTCAAACACAACTGAAAAAATTACTCAACAACAACATACTGCTTCTATAAATAATCATAGTTTAAATCTGTAGGGCTCTTTACAATCGGAAAGCACTTTGAATAAATGATCTCACACAGCAAGCCTGTGAGCATGGGTGGGCATCAAGCCAGGTGCCATCACACTCAGCCCACACTCCATGAACAACTGATACCTATGAAGGAGTATTCTTCTTTCAATTTTGCGGTGAGGAAACAAAGCTCAGAGATTAGCCTAAGGTCCCACCGCCAATAAGTGACAGATCAGGAACTTTGGGATGTAGCTCAGAGGTCTTTTGTACTACATTAGGCTGCTCCCTTACAAATATTTCTTTCTAAAATCAGATGAAGGAAATATCTCAGAATTGGTCAATTATAACTATATCTTTGAATTAGAAGCATTAGAAATATGTTATATACACACATAATCATTTTGGAAGACAGTAGTTTAACAAATTGTGTTAAAGCAAATTTTGCCGAGTACGTCATCCCCACATTTTTTATCTGTGTGAAATTTTAGGGAAAACATAATTCTTATGTTTCTGGTTTATTTATGTCTGAATCATTAAAATGCTGCTTTTGTACAAAACTTTGATGTCCCCAAGCTTTTATGTCCTTTTGTGCTTTTTTGTGTCTCTCCTTTTTCCTTTAAAAACAGGAAGTTTTTGTATTTGGGGTTGGTGGTGGTTGTTCTTCTGTTTGTCTGTTTTGCACTTAACCCCTAACACCAAGAAATGAGTTGTGACTTTGGAATGCATCTTAGGCCAAACCAGGCACTGGCAGTGACTGATTATGTCATAGTAGCCACTGTCTTAATAATGGAAACGAGTTAAATCAGTCCCAACAGTCTGACAGGATTGTCTATGTAGACACTGCCCACTGACAAGAGGAAAAGAGATCTTGAATTTATAAGACCTAGCCAGCATAGAGGACAGCTAGGTGGTGCCATGGATAGAGCACTGGGCTGGGAATCAGGAAGATTCCTCTGAGTTCAAGTCTGGCCTCAGACACTTACTAGCTGTGTGACCCTGGGCAAGTCACTTCACCCTGTTTGCCTCAGTTTCCTCATCTATGAAATAAGCTGGAGAAGGAAATGACAAAATGTTCCAGTATCTTTGCCAAGAAAACCCAAATAGGGTCATGGAGAGGTATACAGAACTGGAGAACAACTGTTCAACATCAGAGCTAGCATAGAGGTGTGCAGAAAGGCTCTAGACAAAATTATGAATTAGGGAGAACGTGTCTTAGGGAGGAACAATGAATAGGATGCTGGAATCGGAATCAGGAAGTCAGGTTAACAAACATATTCAGCTCTTGCTAAACGTCAAGCATTGTACCAGGAATACAACATGGAGGCAAAAGACAGTGCTTGCTCTCAAGAAGCTCACATTCTCTTGTGTAGACAATACATACACGTTTAAGGACGTACAAAATAAAAACAGTAACAGCCAGCACTGGATATAGTGCTTATGGTCTGCAAAGTATCATACATATGTCATCTTCTTTGATGCTCACAACAACTTTGGAAAGCAAGTACAGTTATGATTTCTGTTTTCAGATGAAGAAACTAAGGCTGGGAGAGGTTTAATGACTTGTCCAAGGTGACACAACTAGCAAGCATTGAAGTCAGGATTTGAACTTAGGTCTTGCAGACTCCAAAGATGACATGTAAGCCGCTGTTCCCACAAACTAAGTGAATAAAAGCATCAAAGAGAAATAACTTGTAGGTTTGAAAACATATAAAATTGAGCTGGATGGTTTTTGTAGCTACAAAATTATAAAGGCAATAGAGGGAAATCTAGGTGAATATACATGCACACACAAACACACACACATATACATGCATATATTTAATTCTAAGAATCTAATTAATAGAACTGGAGGTGACTTTGGAGGCTATCAAATCTAACCCGCTCATTTTACAGACAAAGAAACTGAGGACTAACTAAAGGAAGTCACTTCCCCCAGGATGACACAGCTAGTAAGTGTCTGTCAGAGGCAGAATTTGAACCCAGATCTTTATGACTCCAGATTCAATGCTCTATCTACTACACCATACTACCTCTCACAGAGTCCACAAAACAAGTATTAGGAAATAAATCGTGACAGTCTTAGTCTATCAGGCCCAACAGTTACATTCTATGGACCCAACACAGAATTGACTCATATTGACTCCAATGATCTATTTTTAGTTAGAGCTCAACTTTCTTGAGTTCTTACTCAGTTTTCAATACCAGTCACTACAAACGCACTAAACATATTCTAATCTTTCTCTCTTCACTCCTCAATATCATTTATTTACAAATGAACGTAAAAACACCTCCAAGAGCCAGCTCTCACACACACCTTTGTCAAACCACTGGAAACCCCAAGTGGTAAAGAACCATCTTAATGATCTTTTACAGCCTGGGTGATGGACAATTTACAACATCATGGACAGCTAATATGCATGATATCTCGCCCCACCAGCTGTCTGCTTTCTCCCAGCATTCCCAACCTTGCCTGTGGTTTGCTTTTATTCTCATTATCAACCTCACCATTTTTCTTTACATCTGCTATCATTGTGGTTCTTCGATGGTCCATTAAAAATCCATTCTAATGCTTTGTCATGATATAGAGGTCAGGTGACCCTGGTTTCACAAAGTCTGTGCCAGAGAAGCTCAGGTTCTGGCAGGTTCTAACACTGGGGAAGTCCTCCAAGACGGGCATAGTAACTATGTCTTAGGTCCAAAGACTAGCCCACATCAATGTTGGAAAGATTCACTAATAGCAGATTGGTTAATATGTGATAGATTCTTTTCATGGGGACCATGAAAAATTACTCAGATATGCATAAAAATCTTCTATGTTGCATCTTTATTAACACTTTACAAAGGATTGACTTAAGGTCAAGCATTTATTGTGAAGAATGCAATGCTAGGCTTTACTATGACCTTCCCAAAAGGATGATGTCTCCTAGCTATACTAACTTTGGAAATGCCCATAGCTGTGCTCAGGATTTGAATTCATTTACTCATTGTATAATGCTCCACCAACCTTCCTACTTAATCACTTATCTGATGAGGTATCTATTCTCCCTTTGTTTAAAAAAGCTATTACGTACAATTAAACATTTCCCCCATCACCTAACATAAAGAGAAGTTTCTTAATGACACTTGCATATTAGAATCTTTCATAGGCTTTTATTGCAATTAGAAATCTAAATATATGAGGAAATTATCAAGATATTTCTTGGGGCGGCCAGGTGACGCAGTCTTCGGGAGACCTGGGATCGGTTCGGGCCTCAGATACTTAACAGCCACACAAAATAACTGGCCATGTAACCTTGAACATTTAACATTTAACATTAACATTTAACCCCGATTGCTTTAAAATATATATATATATATATATATATATATATTTCTAAAGACAAAATCAGGCTATTTAAATCCAGAAAGGGTGAGATAGGCTGAGAGAGAAAGAAGGGAGAACTCTTTAATTCTTGGTTTACTTCTCTTTTTTCTACCTTGGAATCATTTTTGGACTGGATTAAATAGATAAAAAATTATTATTAAGGAATTGAAGACCAAGATAAATAAGGAAATAATTAGGAATTGCCCTCAAGGAATTCCATTCCCCAAGCTGGCATAAACTACTTCCCAGAATTCTAAAAGAGCTTCCCTGAACCTTTGTGTGCTGTTGCTAATCTGAGACACTGTGGAAAATGGGAGTGGGGCCACACAACTGGAGAGGGAGAAACACTCTGCTTTTCTGGAGCTGTCTTTGACCCTGGACTGTTCACCATCCTCATCGATGATTTGGGTGAAGGTCTCTAAAGGGCATGCCTGTTAAATCTGCAGATGACAGAAAGTAGGAAGGAATAGCTAACCCAGCGCATGATGGAATTAGGATTCCAGAACATCTTGACAGGTTAGAATACCTGCAGAAGTCTAATCAGATGAAATGTAAAAGGGGTAAATGTTACGCCTTCTACTTGTGTTCAAGGAAGACAGTACACAAGATGGAGGAGGCTGATCTAGACAATGGAATCTTGTATTTTTAGTGCAGTGCAAGCTCAATGTGAACAAATAGGGTAATGTGGGTGCCAAGAAAGCTAATGGTTCCTTTAGCTTTATTAAGAGAGATGTAGCATCCAAGACTGGAGAAGCAATCGTTACGGTAGTCTGAATTGGTCAGATCACATCTAGAGTATTACCTTTAACTCTAGGTCTCACATTTTAAGGAGGACATTGAAACTGGAAGAACATTCAGAGAAGAATGGTAAAGGCCCAAGAAGCAGAAGGGCCTCAAAATCATACCACATCAGGACTGACTGAAAGAATTGTGGATGATTAGCCTGAAGAAGAGAGGACTTGGAGGTGGGGGGACAAAAGAGATGCTTCAAGTATTGGAAAGGCTGTTGTGTGGAAGAGGTGTTCAAGTTATTTCTCTTGGGGCAGATTTAGGCTCGATAGAAGGAAAGACTTTCTAGCTATCAGAGCTACCCCAGAATGGAATGGATGGTGGAAAGGAAGGTGACCCCTTTTCACTAGAGGTCTTTAAGTAAAAGATAGAAGAAATGGAGAAGAGATTCTTATTCTTGTCACTGTTGGACAAGATGAATTTTGAGGTTCCTTCCAACTCAGAGATTCTATGCTTCTGATTTTGCTTGTGTGCTTTGCCAAGTAAATCAAATAAATCTAAAAATCTTGTGCAAGGTTCACTATTGGTAACCATCATACAAGTGGTTATGACTATGAGTCACAGTCTTTGGGGACACAGTTATTTTTCTTGGGTTTATACATGGAAAAATTTGTACACATAAGAACTGAGAATAAAATAAGACTAACTATCCTTTTTCATCCCCATTCTCCTACATATACAGATTCCTTACCTACATATACATTTCTTTAGTCTAGTGTTAAAAGCAGATTATGTGCCCCTTGAGGACAAGTGCCATGCTTTCCACCTCTTTTGTATAAACATACTAACTATAACCATAGTTCCTAATAAAGGGAGGTATAGAGAGTAAATATTCAATAAATGTTGTTTAGATGAAGTTAGGAAGGATGGAAAGAAGGAAGGAAAGAGAGGGAGAGAGAAAGAAAGCTATAAAACAATATGTATACAAAGAAAGATAGGCAATAAATAATTGGAAAAATAGTAATTGCTCATGCATAGGTCAAACCAACATAATAAAAATTATAATGCTACTTAAATTAATTTCCTTATTCAGTGCCATACAAATCAAACTACCAGAGGATTATTTTATTGAGCTAAGGGGAAAAAACAGCAACTGAATTCATTTGGAGGAATAAAAGAGGGAAAAACAAAAGGGAAATAATGAAAAAGTAGGAAAGAAAGGGGCCTAGCTGTACTAGATCTCAAACTATATTACAAGACAGAAATTATCTAAATGATTTTATATTGGTTATGAAATAGATCAATCAGTGGAATGAATTAGGCACACAGCATACAGAAGCAATGTTCTTAGTTACCTAGTGTTTGATAAACCCAAAGATCCCAGCTACTGGTATAAGGACTTAGCATTCGACAAAAATCTTCTGGGAAAACAGTCTGGCAGAAACTCAGCATAGCCCAACATCCTCATACTATATACCAAGACAAGCTCTGAATGAATACATGATTTAGATGTAAGAAGTGACATCATAAATAAAAGGAACAAAGAAGACTTACCTTTCAGATTTATTGATAGCAGAAGAGTTCATGAACAAACAAGAGGTAGAGAAGATCATAGCAGATAAAATGGACATTTTCATTACATAAAATTAAAAGGTTTTTGCACAAACAAAACTAATGTGGATGTAATTAGAAGGGAAACAGGTAACCAGGGAGGGGAGGTGCAGTATTTTTGCAGTAAGTTTCTTTGATAAGGATCTCATTTTCAGGATTATAAAGAGTTCATTCTAATTTATAAGAATAAGAACAATTCCCTAATTGATAAATAGTCAAAGGATATGAACAGGCAGTTTTTCTGGGGAAAAAATCCAAGCTATCAATAGCCATGTGAAAAAAAATGCTCCAAATTGCTAATAATTAAGAAATGCAAATTAAAGCAATTCTGAGGTTCCCCTGAAGCAATTCTGAGGCTATTATATCCATCAAATTGGCAAAGTTGACCCCCAAAATGTCAAATGTTGGAGTAGCCGTAGGAAAATGGGAAAATTAATGCAATATTTGGTGGAACTGTGAACTATTCTAGTCATTCTGGAGAGTAATTTGCAACTATATCCAAAAATTAAGCTAAACTAAAGAGGTAGTTTTTCTAAGGAAGAAATCTAAGCTGTCAATAACCATATGAAAAAAGTGCTCCAAATCAGTAATAATTAGAGAAATGCTAATTCAAGCAATTCTAAGATTCCCTTAAAGCAGTTCTGAAGTTCGTCCTCCCATCCGTATTTGGCAAAGTTAATAAAAATGGAAAATACCAAAGTTGATTCCCAAATCACAAATATTGAAGAGGCTGCAGAAAAACAAGCACTTTGATACATGGATGGTGGAGCTGTGAACTGGTCCAACCATTCTGGACAGCAATCCAAAACTATGACCCCAACGTTATTAAACTATACATACTCTTTATTCTAGCAATACCCTAAAGAGATCTAAGGACCCATAACTACAAAAATATTTACAATAGCTCTTTTTGGTAGTGGCAAAGAATTGGGAACTGAGGAGATGTGCATCAGTTGGGGAACGGTTGAACAAATTATGAGCTATAACTGCAATGTATTATTGTGCTATAAGAAACAATGAAGGAAATAGTCCCCTGATTTTTCATCTCCTTTTTATGTGTTGTCTTGCTCCATTAGAATCTCAATTTCTCTGTCTCTGTCTCTCTCTCCTTTTATTTACATCCCCAATGTTTACCACAGCATACAGGAAATATTTCATAAATATTTATTGTCTTGATTGCATTTAACTTTCAGAGAAACCTGGGAAGATTTATATCAAATGATACCCAGTGATGTGAGCAGAACCAAAAGAACGATTTATACAATAACAACAGTCTAAAGAGAAACAACTTTGAAGGACTTAAGAATTCTGATCAATGCATTGGTGCTGCATCATCTCAGAGTACCAGTGATGAAATATGCTACCCATCTCCTGACAGCGAGACAAAGGACTCTGAGGGCATATAGAGACACACATATTTTGGACACAGATGATGTGTGAATTTCTATAAGCTGACTATGCATAGGTGTTTTTCTCTCTTTTTCCAATGGGAGGGGAAAGTAGGGTGATAAATACAATTTTTATTTAAAAAATTAAATAATTTTTTTAATGAAGGGGCTAGAATAAATGGCCCCAAAGGTCCCTTCCTGTTTTAGAGTTATGAACTTGTGAGCCCCTAAACTTAGAATAATATGGACCTAGCCAGGTCTATTCAGGGTTCAAATCCTACGTCAGGCACTTTCTGACTCTGTAATCAAGGACAAGTCTATTAACCTTTATAATCCCGTTTCTTCGTCTGTAAAATGGAGATAATAATAAGACTAACATCATAAGATGGTTATGAAGGCCAAAGCAGATAAAATAAAATAAAATGCTTTGCAAAACTCAACTACATGTGTGTATGTATATATACATGTATGTGTATACATGTGTGTGCATATATACACGCGGGGTTGGAGCGGGTATCTATATGTATGTGTGTATAGACATACTATATAAATATACATATATACAAACCTACATACTTATATATATTTGTATATGTGTGTATGTATGTATGATTCTTGCAACAAAGACTTGCTGCTTAGGAGCTCTGTCTTGTCAAATCTTCAAATGTGCACACTTGGGGTTAATCAAGGCGATTCCAAGGCTGCCTTACCTAAGAAATGTATCTTTCTGCTAGAAGGCTTGATTCTGGAATAATGCTGCCTTTATAGGAAATTAAAATTCTCTCCCTCTTCTATAAAAATGAAGGGTTTGGACTAGTTTATCTGCAAGGTCCTTTTCAGCTCAAAAACTGAGTATAGTTTATTTTATTTTAAGTAGGAGATACTAAATATAATTTAGCAAAGATATAAAAAAAGAGAAGGCATAGGACTTGAAGTAGGTGGGTGTGGGCTTGAATCTCAACTTTGTCACTGATTGCCTGAGTGACCACCAGCATTTAAGTCTCTTTGGGCCTCAGTTTCCAATCTCTTAAATAAGGAGGTAAGACGAGGTGAAATCTGAAAACCCTCACAGTTCAAAATCTATGAGACAGTAAGTATCTGGGTCTCTGAATTTAAAATGTTTAATTGCAAAATTATAGCTAATAATTAAAATAAATCACTTTTATATGGAATATTACTACCGATGGGACACATCATGCATGGTGTAGTGAATAGGGCAAGCCTTGGAGTCCAGAAGACGTGTTCAAGACCTGCCTCTGACGTGCCCTGGTTACATGATAGAGGCACCTCTTCTCTCAGTGCCCCAAGAGAGCTCTCTAAGGCCATGCATTATAGAACAATTACCAGTCTGAATTAGTGGAGGGAATTCCTTAACAAGAGCTCCCCATATGCATGAAATCCCAAGGTGGCACCATCACCCCCTCCCCAAATTCCCCAGATGCCACGGACATACCAGTCCATGTTTACCAAGAGACGCCTCCCAGATGGGGCTTTCACCCATCCCCTCTTCTCTCCGGCACCGCCACCAACCTAGCACGTGCCGACGTTCCTTCTCACTTGCCTAGACAGTCGCAGGAGCTTTCTTTCAGTTTCCCAATCCCTCTGTCCTGCGCTTCTTCCCTCCCTCCAAATCACGTAACAATGACGACAAGCAGCATTTAAATAGAGCTTTAAGGCTCCTCACTTCCTGCTCACAAGAACTCAAGGACCTAGCCGCTATCTCTACTGTCATTTTCCAGAAGAGGGGAGCGCGAAGAGTCAGATTGAAACCCAAGTCTTCCTGACTCTATCCATGGAGCGCGCTATCCACCTCGCCACCTGGTTTCGGATGAGGATTGCTTGAAGACTCTGGGAATGTTTAGCCTGGAGGAGAGGGTTTGGGTTAGGGGAGGGGTAGGGATGCACCTTAGCTGTCCTATTTGAAGGATTATCGTGTGGAAAAGAAGATGTATTATTTGTCCCTAGAACTCAGAACAGGGATGCAATGGAAAATTTGGGCTTGATGCAAGGGAAGATTTCTTTAAAATTAAGGCTGTCCAGACATGGAGTAGAGATCTTAAAGCAGTTGTTTAACGGCTCTTTGTTGAGTAGATGGGGATTCCTTTCAGGCATGGATTGGACCAGGTAGTTGCCAAGGTCCCTTTCCACTCTGACCTTCTCTGATTCTGTGGCAAGGGCAACCCACTTGACAGGCATATGGTATATTTCCCTGTTGTTTACCTTATTTGATGTTAATATCCAAAGGATTGTTTAACAAAGTTATCTTTGCAGCTTTATCTGTCTAGGAATCTTAAATCATCAACAAATATGTGCAAGACATTTGTTGGGGGAAGGGAGGGGAGCTTTTAAATTTGTACTTTGCTCCAGAGATTGTGTGTGTGTGTGTGTGTGTGTGTGTGTGTGTGTGGAGAGAGAG
>NW_027185759.1:32815891-32831590 GCF_028583685.1 Petaurus breviceps papuanus
AGGAGAGGAGAGGAGAGGAGAGGAGAGGAGAGAAGAGAAGAGAAGAGAAGAGAAGAGAAGAGAAGAGAAGAGAAGAGAAGAGAAGAGAAGAGAAGAGAAGAGAAGAGAAGAGAAGAGAAGAGAAGAGAAGAGAAGAGAAGAGAAGAGAAGAGAAGGAAAGGGAAAGGGAAAGAAAGAGACAGAGAGAATAGAGAACAACATATGATCACAAATTGAGAGCTGGGAGGGAGGATCTCAAAGACCATGCAAACCCCTTATTTTGCCAGTGAGGAAACTGAGACCCAAGGGGGCAATATTCCTTACTCAAAGTCACATGGTTAGTAAGACTGACTCATAACTGTGCTTCTCCTACTTTGCCCCACTGCCTCCCCAATAGTGAACACAGTGGAATCTTGTATTCTCTACACGTCTCAGTTAATTATGTATTATGAAAGTATAGTTTGCTATAGAAAATTATCAGCAAAAATCTTCCTGTTCCTTTCTCATAGATTCATCTTCAGGCATTCTTCTAAAGATTTTATGGAAATGAGAAAGTTAACCTACGGGTCAGTAGCTGCTGATGCCTTCTCAGTCGCTTTTTTTTTTTTGGCTAGTGATTCTCTTCATGGCCATTTCCATCCTTTTGAAATCTTCTCATTTTTGAAATATATTGAAAATTGACCCCTGAATGCCTTTAAAGTTGTGATGCTAGCAGACTTGATTTCTTTTATACATATTCAATGAAGTCATTCCCCCCTTCCTGTCTTCATCTTCATAAGTACCAGTTCCACTTTCTCCTATCAGGTAGCAAAACAAGAGGACCTAGTTGGGGTGGTTCCATAATCATTCATAATAAGAATAGATTTCTCTATTTCCATCTATTTGTTGTCACACTTCCAATTTCTTCTGTAAAGGCTTTTGGGATAATCTGCCTTAGTTTAGTCTCTTGCCATGTTTTGGCAGGCTTATTTTCCCAGCCACTTTTTTTTTGGTGGAGGAAGGGTGTTTGGGGAAATAATATTGCTTGTATTCTTTCTGAAAAAGGTTTCCTATTCTGTGATACTTTGCAAATGAGGGAATAATTTCAATGGGTGTTACTCTTGGCTGCTATGACTCTCCACTAAGCAAGGAGATACTGAAGCATTTTCTTGGCTTTTTTGACTTCTTAGTTAAGGAATCTCTGTTATATTTCTTAAGCTTCTGTAACAAATAGTAGTAATCAGAATATATATGTTGACTCTTACCTATTTCCTATTTTTCAGGGCTAACACTTGGTTTGAACAGGTCAGATTTTAACTGTTACAATAAAAAATTTGGGCTTGATACAAGGGCAGATTTCTTTAAAATTAAGGCCTTCAGTCTTTGCGTGATAAAATGAATTCCTGACATATAAGCAAAAAGCTTTTGGCCAATCAGCAAGCCTCTGGCCTCTTTTATTTCTCAATTCCCAACCAAATTTCTCACGTTATTTCTCAATTCCCACACATTTCTCAATATAGTTTAGCTTCCTTCCTTCCTGATGTCACCTTCCCACTAAAGCCACCAAATATCAGTCTATATATTGATTGGTTTAGAGGATCTTGTCAAGGTCTTCATAGAATTTCTCTTCTTTTAGACCTTCTGTAACAAATGTGAGCACATGAGTTGCAACTCTCCTCATTGGCATCTGTTTGCTTCCACTCATTTGGAAACCCTCAAGGCCAGATGACCAAATGTCTTATGAAATAATATTGCTTATGGCCTTTGGACACCAAAGGAAACCAACTGACTGCCCATTTTATCTGCTTTTCTGAGAAGCATGTGGGAGTCATGTTTCTAATCAGTTCTTATTTCTTCTTATCTTTTAGTTTCATTTTTAGTGGGAAGCTATAAATATGGATATGGTATAGTTCTTCCATCCATATATTATTTCATTGGTCATTGAACATTTGGGTTGAGTGAGTGAATGAAGTAATAGATGAACAGATGGATGGATGAAAAGAAAATGTTAAGCACTTATTGTGTCCCAGGAACCATGCAAATACAAGCAAGCCAGATAGTCCTTGCCTTCAAGAAACTTGCAATTTAAGAGAGAGTCAAGTGGTACAGTGGGTAGAGTGTTGAGCATGGAGTCAGGAAGAGCCATTTCAAATCCAATTTGGATTATTACTAGCTGTGTGACCCTAAGCAAGTCACTTAACCTCATTTTCTTCATTTGTAAAGTAGAGCTGGTAGTTGTGAGGATAAAATGAGATGATATTTATAAAATGTTTTGCAAACCTTAAAGTGCTATATAAATGTTAGCTATTATTAATAAGGGAAGGCAATAAATATAGGATAAAATGACATTTTTACAGAATATTTTGCAAACCTTAAAGCACTAGATAAATGCTAGCTATCATTATTTGGGGAATGCAACCAATAGAGGATAAAATGTGATAATATTTGTAAAGCATTTTGTAAATGTCAAAGTGCTATAAAAATGTAAGATATTATTGGGGGAGACAACAAATTCAGAATAAAATGAAATAATATTTGTAAAGCACTTTGTAACCCCTAAAAATGCTACATAAATGATAGTTATTATTATGATTATGGGAAGGCAATAAATACGTGACAAAGTAATATGCATTTATAAATTTTAATATTTAATTTAATAATAAATGTTGATTTTATAAATAACATAGTTAGAAAATTTTGGAAAATTTTAAAGCATGATATGAATGTTCTTTATCATCATTACTAGGAGAAAATAAGAAATATGGGATAGGGGCAGCCAGGTAGCACAGCGAGTAAGAGCACCGGCTCTAGTGTCGGGATGACCTGGGGATCAAATCTGGGCTCAGACACTTAGCACCCACCCAGAAACACCTGGCCGTGTAACCTTGAGCAAGTTACTTAACCCCAATTGCTTTTAAAAAAAAAAAAAAGAAAGAAATATAGGATAAAATGAGATGATATTTGTAAAGCTCCTTGCAACCTTAAAGTGCTATATAAATGCTATCATCATCATCATCATCATCATCATTATTTAGAAGAGGCAAAGTTGGAAAAGAGCTGTAATTGGATGATCCATGGTAGCATGGTTTGGAGCTGTCTATGAAGGGATACAGATGAAATCTCACCTCTCAGAAGCCACTATCCCTATGACAGGAGAAATAGTTACAGTAATGTTTGTAGATGGTCTGTTAGCTGGGTGATTCTCAGCACTCTCTGCCTCTTATTTCAGTCACCATCACTGCAGCAGGATAGGACCTCAAAGGGCTTAGGGAAATGTTTGATTACCATATATTTCATGTTTTCCATGGCCAAATATTTCTGTACCTCATGGCCAACCTTCTGGTGTTGAGCCTCTCTGTTCTTTGCTAAGTTAGCTCTTGGACAGTAGCAGGCATGGTGTGAAATGTCACCAGGACCATGCTTAAGGCTTTTCCAATTTAGTAGACTCAGTAGAGCTTTGCTGGCCACAGCTAAACCCCGGTTCCAGGCTTATGGCCACAGAACCATCACAGAGACATTTTCTTCTTGAATACTTCAGCGTAGTTTATAGTTAACAATGCTTTCTCTTTGTTTTTGCACACTTTCTCTATTTTTTTGTTGTTATTTATTTGGAATTTCATTGGTGAGAGGCAGGCTGGTTTAGAAGAATGAATAATGCTCTTACAGTTGGAAAGAGCTGAGTTCAGATCCTGCCTCTGACACATACCCATTATGTAGGAAAAATCATTTATCTGCAGTGTGCCAAAACTCTGAAACAACAAGTTACAGATAAGTTGCTGATCTGCATAGGTGGACTGGGTCCCACACTGGTGTATCCCTATATTGAGGAAATCATGGATTCACACTTCCTACTTCCACAAGGGAAAGAAAAAAAAATAACAAATATAGGGAAAGAAATTAACAATCAGTCTGGAACTATAGGGAAGATTGGGAGTATCATGAGTTAGACTTTTCAGCTTCCTTCTCAGTAGGCCAAAATATATTCAATCAAACAAGGTTTTGATTATGGCTATAGGAGGCAGAGTGACTTAATAGGTAGAGCTTTGAAGTACAGAAGACCTGAATTAAAATCCTCTCTCAGACACTTACTAACTGTGTGGCACTGAGCAAATCACAGCCTGTCTGTACTTTGGTTTTGTCATCTGAAAAATGAGTGGATTGAATCTGATGACCTCTCAGGTTCTTCCCTATGAGCTCTAAATCTATTATCTAGAGAAGATTTCTTGCCAAGGTGGGTGCCTAAAATGGTGGCAAACTGCCTAGCCCCAACATCCCTACTATATCAAGACCATTGTTTGCACCAGACCAATTGAATAAGAAACTGCAAATGACTTCTTCCACTCCAAATTCCACTGAAAGTTAGCCAGAAGCCCCTCGGCAGTAGAAAAAGGGGCCCATCATTCAAAACCAGGACAACCGGAGTCTGTGTCCAAAGCAAGAGTGAAGAGCTTCCATGAAAAATTTCCAGGGAATTCAGAAAGTCCCAAGTTGGGGGCTTTGGAAGACCAGGGAAATGGAAGAAGAAAATGAGAAATGGTCCAGCATGGTGTCAGCTAGCCTCATGACAATACATGAAGACCAGACTGGTATATCCCATATCCAGGGCCTACAAGGTCCTTAATACTTCATCCTCAGGTAGCACAGAAGATCAGCTTCTGAAATTCAAAGATCCAGGGCATAACCCCAAGAGATAAGGACCAGTGTAAGCACCCACTTGACCCTGGGCAAGACCAATTAGGGCTTTCCACCCCACCCAAAAGCACAGAGCGGGGAGTAGGGTCCTGGGACAAAACCCTACTCAAAAACTTGCATACAAAAAAAAAATTTCAAGTATCTAGGAACAATAGTCAGGATCATACAAGACCTGACAGCTTCTACTTTAAACTAAAGGAGATCTTGGAATTTAAATATTCCAGAGGAGAGAGGATTACAATCAAGAATATCTTACCCTGCAAAGTTTGGTATAATTCTACAGGAAAGAAATGGTCCTTTAAATAATAGAGTACTTTAAATATTTCTATGAAAAGACCAGAAGTAAGAAC
Source organism: Petaurus breviceps papuanus (assembly GCF_028583685.1). NCBI lineage: Eukaryota > Metazoa > Chordata > Mammalia > Diprotodontia > Petauridae > Petaurus > Petaurus breviceps. The sequence goes on from NW_027185759.1 coordinate 32,820,892, forward strand.
TATAAATTGAAAAACAAATCAATAGGAACCTAGAAAAGTAAACTGATTTGAGTGATTGGAAGGGACTTTATGATGATGTAGTGTTATAATAATAAGAGGGAGAAGAAGCAAGTGTTCCTTTGGAAGATTAATGTCTTCAAAAGATTTTGAGGGAATTAAGTTAGAGAATCAGAGGTCTTGGGAATGGATTGGTTCTGTTCTGAGGATCTGAAGAAAGAAATAAGAAAGGACAAATGGAGGAATACACTAATGGAAAAAGGAAGAAGAAGAGGGTAGAACTGTCAATTTCTCATAATTGATATGAGTGAGAAGAGGATACAAATATGGAAGAAGGTGTAGGGAGATTGGGCATCAGATGAACTTCCATCATCTGAAGTAGACAAAGGAGGGTGAAACACACACACACACACACACACACACACACCAAGTTTGATATAGACCAACTCAACAGAGAAACGGAAATGGAAGAGAGGGGATGCCAAGAGGGAAGATAAGACTTAACAGGAAATGGCTGCAAAGAAAATAAATTTCCTGATTTGGTGTGGGTGAGGAACTGATAGGGGTAGAGAGAAAAGAAAAAAACTAAAATTGACGGCATTTAAGAAATTCTTAAATGCTTCTTAAACAATTGGAAAATGACTAAACAAATTGTGTTATAATGGAATATTATTTGCCTATAATAAATCATGGAGACAATTTAAGATAATTCAGGATAGAATGAGTGGAAGCAGAGTGAAATGGGAAAAATCAAAAGAAGAATTTATACAAGAACAGTGACATTTTAGAGAAAAACAATTTTGAAAGGCTTGAGAACTCTCAATTCTATGGACCAGTCAGGGGTCCAGAGGACCTGCCGAGAACTGCATTATCCACCTTCTAACAGAGAAGTAGTGGATGCCAAGCACAGGAAGAGATACACATTGCTGTACATTGCCACTGTGTGACTTTGCTTAGCTTGACTTTATTTGTTATAAGGGTTTTTTTTTCTCAGTTTTTAATAGAGGTCTAGAAGGAGAGGAGTTTGCAAGAGTGAGACCTTAAAAAAGAAACACGGAAACATTTTTAAACAGATAGAAGAGAAGAGGACTTTTAGAAGGAAGCATAGACAAATAAGACCATTCTGAAAGTCACAGAGAATCCTCTTTTTGTGTTCTGCTCTGTCCATGGAAATATTGTTCATTTTGGAGCCCTTTTTTAAATAAAAGGGAAGTAGAGTTACTTTGGCATGATTTGTTTTTGATGTAGCTATCGACTTCTCTGTAATCATTTTTTCCTTCTTAAAATTTTCAAAAATAATCCCTTAATGATATGTTCTGAAGTTTTCCAAGAAATCAAAGTCAAGTTTGCTGGTCTATAGTTTGCAGCTTCTGTTCTCTTTCCTTGTTTGAAAGGGGAAAGTGCAAGAGAAAAGGGAGTAAGTATTTATTATATTCCTACCATGTGCCAGGCACTGTATTAAATGCTTTGCAAATATTATCTCATTTGATTATCACAACAACCCTGGGAGATAAATGCTGTTAATTTTACAGTTGAAATAACTGAGGTCAAGTGACTTGCCCAAGGTCACATAGCTAGTAAGTGCCTGAGGTCTGACTTGAACTCTGGTCTTTCTGACTCCAGGCCCAGTGAACTATCCACTTACTTGCTTCTCCATATCATTTATCCAGTTATCATCTTCCCCAATATCAATTGCCAGTTGAGATCTTATTGAGATTTTATTGATTGACTGAAACCTCTTTGACATTATTGATAACTAATGAAAAAAGCTAATATCAATTTGTTTTTACAAAAGATATTTACTGAGAAGCTATTGAAAGAGTTGGTACAAAACTCTCTGAAAATGAGAGCCCACTTTCCTCCACCACCTTTGTCCCTGGGCATTATGGTCTCAAACTTAAAAGACTTTTTGCAAATATTCTTCCTTTAAGTTCAATTCTGGGTGTGGCCCAACCCATAGGTGAGTCACTCCCTTGCCTTCAGCCACACACAGTATCTCAAAAGTCAGCTCCACTGCTACTCAGCTCATTCATGCTACAAGCAGACTCTGCTAGAGATCACACTATGGCTGGACCTGGATTGTTCAGACCATTCAATGTTCACAAGGCAGTTACCTGGTCCATCTCATCTGATACCTCTTCCCCTAGGATCTGGAAAGAAAAAAAAAACAGGGACAGAAGAAACAACAGTTTCATTCATTCATAGACATTTGGGATCCTGGGTGTGAAGATTAGGTTATCAGTACTGTGACTTCTCTTCCCACCTTACAGAAATTCTTCCATACTTGAAAGCTACCAGGGAAGAAAGATAAATTTTGGCTGTGCAGGCACACTAAGTCAGCAGCCAATTCAAAGACTTTTCATCACCGCACAGTAAGTGGATAAGAAACAGTCACAGACTATGCACCATTACACATTTCTAGAAGCAGTTTCCTCTGTTTCCATGTGAGTTGTCACCAGAAAAAGAAGTGTGAACATGCTTGAAGATTGTGCCTCCTTTGGCCAGTCCCTTGTCACACTAGAGACTCTCTTGCTTGTGTACTAAATTATAGAAGGTTTGTGATGAGAAATCACCAAAGATGCTCACCAGTAGTCGTTGGATTAATCTAATATGCATATATCAAACCCCTATTATGTGTCAGGTTTGAAGCAATTTGGTGGGGTTGATGAAGTGATGATCTTGGAGGCAGAGAAATCTGGGTTCATGATGCTTGGTATGCAGTAGATGTTTAATGAATGCTTGCCTAAGTGAAGTGTATAAATGAAAAGCATAGGCTATTTTAAATGAAATTCACAATTTATCATTTTCATAGAAACTTACAGTTGGTAGAAATTTTAAAGGACAGCTTCTATGTAATACACATAGGTTTGGCAAATAATTAAAGGAAAAATCTGAAATGTTGGCAGGACTATGAGAAAACATGCACATTAATGCATTGTTGGTGGAACTGTGAGTTGCTTCAGTCATTCTGGAAAGCAACTTGGAATTCCACGTCCCCAGAGTTACTAGGTTATGTGTATACCCTTTGACTTATTAGGCCCAAACCCCCATAAGACTTTTAAAAAGAGGAAAAGGGCTATGTATTAAACTGTTTATAGCAATTCTTTTTGTGGTGGTGACGAACTGAAGTCTAAGGAACTGCCTATCAATAAGGGAATGGTTGAACAAATTAGAGCACATGGATATCTTAGAACATTATTGTGCTGTAAGAAATGATGAAAAGCTCAACTTCAAAGAGACCTGGGAAGAATTGCATGAACTGATACAGAGAGCTGCCCTCAGAATTGGCAGAACAATTTATACCAGAATAGCACCATTATAGCAAATCAAAAGATATAACTCTAATGCAATGACCACCACTCCAGAGGTCTGATGAAACACACTATCTACCCCGGACAGAGATGTAATAGACTCGTGGTACAGAATGGAGATATTTTTTTGGACATGTCCATTGAGGGAATTTGTTTTGCTTGACTATGCATTTTTGTTTTGTTTTGTTTTCTACTGGGAGAGAGTGAGAGGAAAAGAAAATATATTTTTTTAACTGAAATAAAAAACATTTAATTTTCAAAAATGAAACCTCAGAAGTCACCATGTCTAAGTCAGTCATAAACAATCCTAATGAACAAATAAACATTTACTAAGTGAGTATAGCACTGTACAATTAGGTAGCTGGATAGCCCAGTGGGTAGAGTACTGGGCTTGGAGTCTGAAGGGCCCGAGTTCAAAGCTTGTCTTACTTAGCTGAGCAAGTCACTCAGCCTCTGCTTGCTTCAATTTCCTTATTTGTAAAGTGAAAATGATAATAGCACCCACCTCCCAGGGTTGTTGTGAGGATCAAAGTACTTTGCAAACTGTAGATCTCATATAAGTGTTAGTTATTCCTATTATTGTTCTTGTACTGGGCGCTGGGGGAGATTTATAACGTTTAGACAGGACAGTGTCCTCATGGGAATATGTACTTTGGGAGAGGTTGAAGACACTAGTACAGATAACTATGGTAGAAATATGATTATGAAAGAGGAAGCATGGTAGACAGTGGATTTGGAGTCAGAGAGACCTGAGTTCAAATCCTGCCTCAGATACTACCTGTACAACCTCAGGAAACACTTAACCTCTTTGTGCCTCAGTTTCCTAATCTGAAAAAAATGGGGAGGAAGGTAGATTTGATGGTCACTAAGGTCCTTTCCACCTCCATATCTATGATCCTGTGAAGTCCTGCCTCTGACACATACTGTCTGTATGATCCTGGACAGTTTACCCCCTAGTGCCACAGACAACTGTTGCAGATTCTGCCAAAAGCAGGAGTTCCTCATGGAAGGTTCCAGAATTTTTTTTTTAATCAGTCACTTTGCTAGGTATTGGAGATAGGAAGGCTGGGGGAAAAAAAACACGGGGGAAAAAAAAAACACAACAAAATATAGTCCCATGAGCTTACATTCTCCTGGAAGGGATGGCAATACAACGTAACCATAAGTTAATACAGGAAGAGCAGTTATGGGATAAAGAAAGCCTATGAGGCTTGGGAAGAAACATAGCCTTTGGTCACTGTTGAGTGGTCCTTTTGATTCTAATTGTTGAAATAACGTCTAGTGAAAGGTCCATTCGCTCCTGAGTGACCAAGTGGTTAGAGCTCCCAGGGAGGGCCCTTCTATGGCTCCCTGTGGCAATCATTAATGTCAGGCAAAGTTAGTTTAGCAGAAAGAGCACATAAGGTGAGGAAACCAAGCTGGGCTCTCATCTCCACTGTGCTCCTAATCTGGGGCCTGCTTGCTTTCCCTGATTTATCTCTACTCCTCCTCACAGCCCCCTGTTTTATGGCTTACTTGATGGCTACGGAACAAAACTGTCTCTATGATTATACCTGTCAAGGAATCTTGTATGATTCTGAGATATGGATGGGAAATGGCTTATTGGAGAAGAATCTACAGGGGAGTGTACTGAATTGAATGCATTTTTATAGGCAACACAAAATAAACATGTTATCTGTTCTTTTCAGTATAGTAAGATCATTGGCTCTGGAGTAAGAGGACCTGGGTCTAATTTACTACTTGTATGATAATAGTCAAAACATTTTCACTTCCCTGGCTCTCAATTTCTTCATCTGCAAAATGTGTGTGTGTGTCTGTGAGCCTAGAATTGCGTGACTGCACATGATTTGAGGAAGCCTTCCTGTTCCTTTCTCAGAGTATCTAGGATGCCTTACATGTATGTATAAATGATTCTCATGAGAATTGCGTAGAGATGGGGAAAAAAGGCAGATGAGTGGGTGGTTTTCTTGGCCACTTGTTTTCTGGTGATAATAAAATCCGAGATTTCTCTACCCTGCCTCCCCCCCCCCCCAACCTGTGGTATCTTCCTCTCATTCAGATTCTTTGAGAATTGATCCCTCAACACCTTTAATGCTGGGTTACTTCTGACATGGACCTTGTTAAAAAATTTATATTTTTGGTGATTTTATCACTTTCATTTCTGAATGAATATCTGTCCTCCTATTCAGCAAGTAATCTCTTATTTAAAAAAAAAAAGAAAGTTTAAAAGGAGAAAAAAAGCAGTTCACAAAAGTTAACTGTCATATCAACTGAGTCTGACAGTGTACCCAGTTATCCACCCAGAGGATCCTACCTCTACAAAGAGTGGGGAGGGGGGTCCATTTCCTCATCTCTTCTCCAGGATCAAGCTTGGACCTCCTCTTTTTAAGGGCCCTTTTTTTATTTTTTATTTTTTTTAAAGCAATCGGGGTTAAGTAACTTGGTCAAGGTTACACTGCCAGTTATTTCTGGGTGTGGTGCTGAGTATCTGAGCCCAGATTTGATCCAGGTCATCCCGACACTGGAGCCAGTGCTCTTACTTGCTGAGCCACCTGGCTGCCCCTAAGCAATTGGGGTTAAGTAACTTGCTCAAGGTTACACGGCCAGGTGTTTCTGGGTGGGTGCTAAGTGTCTGAGCCTGAGATTCGATCTCCAGGTCTTCTCAACACTGGAGCCGGTGCTCTTACTTGCTGTGCTACCTGGTTGCCCTAGGGCCCTTTTTTTAAAACAAATTTTTTATTGATGTACATATTTTTTTACATCACCAGAATTTCTTCCATTATCTCTCCCCCTCTTCCTCAAATAGAGCTATCCTATATAAGAAATAATACTTTAAAGACAAAAAAATAAAAAGAGGAAGAAGCAAAAATCAGCAAAACTGGTCATATATTGAAAAGGTTTGAAAATAAATGTAATGTACCACACCTATGCACCTCCTGCCTCTGCTAAGAAGCAGGATAGGAGTATTTTCTCCTATCTCTTCTTTGGGGCCTTACTTGTTCTTTGTAATTTTGCAACTTTCACTTTTGATTATTTTGGGATTTTTCATTCCATTTATATTGTCCTAGTCATTGGGTATAGATAGGTCACGATTATTTTGAATAATGAATGAAAACCCCTGAAGTGGTCGCACATTTCTAATTTGTACTGCATGCTTCCATTGGGCTGGAACTAATTACTGTAGTTTCCACAAATGCAGCTTTGAATAGAATGAATTAAAGTATACACAGCCTCTTCAGGGGATTCAGTATCAAGTACTAATCTGGACCTAGCTGAATATTGACTTCTTGGTTTTGATTTCCCTCTGCATCAGATTGTGTAAATTATTTCATGGTTCTCTGTACTCATACTATCCAATATTTCTTATAGCACTGTTGTATACTAGTACATTCCTATATCCCAATTTGTTCAGTCATTCCCTGATTTGGTGTTAAGGCTCATCTTTTAAAACAACACTAATATCATTGTTACTGAAGAATTAAAAGTTGTGGGTCCAATCAAAGACTCAGTGGATAGATAATCGGCTATTAATCAATCAAAACGCCTGGCAATGTGTATTTATGCTTCTTTATATATGTGGAGATACATAAAAAGGCAAAACCAGTCCAAGTTCTGTTTCTGGCACATACTAGATGTGTGACCTTGGGTGAGTCATTTGTCAATGTCAAGGAAATTCTGCAAGACCTTGTGTTACAGATCAGGTAAAGGGAGTGTCCTCACTAGGAGTTCACTAAACAAATGGAATTGTTGGTCCAGTTCACCCCCACCCCCCAATTCTTTTGATTGTTCTATGTGACTTTGAGCCACTGAATACCCAAATTTTTGAAGAGTTTTAGTTGTCAAAAGGCAGGTAGAAGACAAAAGGTTACATTACACATTACAAATTAAGAGTTGTGTATCTTCAGTCATGAAGCATGGATGTGGCAGGCACATGGAATCAGGAAGATCTGAGTTTGAATCCTACATGACAATTACTTGCTGTGTGACCTTGGGCAAGTCACTCAACTGCTCTCAGCATTTGTTGAATAGGAAATCTTGGACTTTTTAAGCCAAGGTCTTTCCCAGGTCTCAGTTTGTCTGAGGCAATGCCCATACAAAGATTAAGTCCAGGTAAGAGATGAGGCAAAGAATGTCCCCTTTACCTAGTTTAATGAATGAATGAATAATTAAATCATTAAATAAATTTGGGAGGGGGAGACCCTGAGGGTTTTTGACCAAAACAAACAATTGCTAGTCTCTCCCAGACTCCATGAGTTTCATTAACTTTGCAGCTCATCTGGGGATATTTGTAGGGCTCTGCACCCCCACACTCATGTTTAATCTGCCTGGTGCACAGCCCTCCACTGACCCAGGTCCTCGCCAGTTCTAGAAGAGGGTCTATGAAAATGGTTGGGGCCTCTCCAAAAGAACTCTGATCAAAGCAGTGAGCCTCAGGTTTCCAGAGGACCTAGGAAGAAAGGTGCACCTCATCTGAGGACTGAGAGACCCGTGGGACACGAGGTGCATTTTGCCCACGGCCATGGTCTGGGTCTATTTTGCCCGTTTGTGTTATTTGTGATGGGAACTTTTTCCCCTTCCTTCTTTCAGTTATTGATGGGGGTGGCGGTGGGGGGTCATCGATGGTGAGGCAAATGAAAAAAGAGGGTCATTTTTTAAAAAGCCAAGAACTAAAAGAGGCTTAGAAGAAAATCCTGACAAGCAGGTCAGTTTTGAATGAAATATGAAGAATTTATTTTATTTTTTAAAAATTTTATTTATTTTTAAAATATTTATATTATTTATATATTTATATTATTTTATTTATTTATATTTTTTATTTTATAAAATTTATTTTATAGTTTAAAAAAAGTAAGCGGTAGGAAATACTGGTGACCCTCTCTTTGTGTCCTGCTATATGTATGGAAGTGTTATTTTTTTATGTTCAAAATTTAAAAAATAGTCATGGCCAAAAAATTCTTCACCTAGAGGAGGGTGACGTAGTGATGCTTTGCTACCACTGGTGTTTGGACAAGAGACCTTCGGCCTGAGCCTGGGCTCCAGGTTGGGGATTCTCCAGCTTCTTGTGACCAGAGCTTCCATTGAAGGGGTTCAGTCTTCAGGTTCACTTAAATGCTAAGATAAGGTATCACATTAAGACTTCTTTGGAAGCTTTACACACTTCGGGGGCTTAAGAATAACAGCACACGCATTTAGGTATATTGTCAAGGAAAAATCCTTATTTGCAAAAAAATTAAAAAAGAAAAAAAGGATAAAATACATCTTAGAGTTACTGTAGCATAGAAAATAAATTGACAATATTTTATGTGGAGCAATAAAATGCAGGGAAAGCGGGTTTGGAGCTAGCTGTCCTGGGTTCCAATTCTAACTGTGCTATTTGGATAAAATCAAGTCACTTCTTTGAGGAGCAGTTCCCTCACCAATTAAATAAGCATCTGGACTCTTTTTTTTTTTTCCTTTTTTGGAGGGGGGGGAGGACAGGGCAATTGAAGTTAAGTAACTTGCCCAAGGTCACACAACTAAGTGTCAAGTATGTGAGGCCGGATTTGAACTCAGGTGCTCTGGACTCCAGGGCTGGTGCTCCATTTGCTTCACCACCTAGCTGCCCCTCTGACCTCCTTTCCAGATGGAGATTTCCAAACCCATAATCCCATCTGTGTGACTGTGTTCAAGCCACTTCATCTCTCAGCCTCATCTGTGAGATGAGGTGGTTTGCAAGCTGGCCTTTGATCCCCATTTCAGTTCTAGCTATTTCAAGTTCTAGCTTTGGTGGAGCTGAGATTTCACCCTTTGGGGCACTCTCTCTACCAAAGCTGATCCAGAACTCATCCATCCCTGCTCATCTATTGAGATATCTGCCAGAGTTCTGCATGAGAACCTCCATGGGAGTACACCTGTCCTGCTGGGAGCCTTCCTCTTGCCCTTTGGACATTTCATGGATGCCAACTGAACATGGGGATGGTCCGCTGGGTAGCCTATGCACTGACCTACCTTCTTTGTGGTCCCACATCTCTCTGACCACCCTCTTTTACTACCCTCCTTTTCATGGCTTCTCCTACCTAATTCTAGTATTGTAGTCTACTGGTGCACACCAATCAATCAATAATCACCCAGTCAGTATTTAATAAGCATGTATTAGGGGCCAAGCCACTAGTCCATTGCCCTCTGGGGACCTTTGACTTGAGTGTGTTTCATAATGTAACATTCCATGTCGCAGGGTCCCAGAGTATCACCTGGTGAATATTGTTAAAAACATGGGCTTAAATGTTAAGCTTCCATGTTAAAAACAAGGAAAAATTTGTTGTAATTAAAAGCTCGGCAATATTTCTAAAGGCCTCTTCTTGTTCAATTCTTGGCTTCTTTTGACGGATCCACTGTTGAGGTTCTCCATTCCAACCGTAGGTTATAATATGGACAATATTATGATATGGACAATATTATCAACTTGATAATAAGTTAATGTTTCTATAGCAATAGCAGTTGATGTTTACAAGGTGCTTTATAATATATATTATCTCCTTTGATCCTCCCAACCCTTGGAGGTAAGTGCTCATATTGCCTCTAGTTTACAGATGAGGAAACCGAGGCAGACATCGGTTAAAGGACTTGCACCAGTCACACAGCTAGGAGGTGTCTGAGGCTAGATTTCCCTAACAACGTTTCCCATCTCTGCCTTTCCCACGCTGTTCCTCACTCTTGGAATGTACTCTCATCTCACCTCAGTCTCTTAGAATTCCTAGTTTCCAGCTCCAAGGATACTTCCCACAGGCCTTTTTTGCTCTTACACCCCTTCCAAATGCTAATGCTTCTCCTGAAAAATTATCTAGTATTTATTTGATATATGTTTCGTATGCACTTTTAAAAGCAGTGGCTCCCCTCAATTCAATCTACATTTATTAAGCACCCTATGTGCAAGGGACTTGGCTAAGCTTTGAGGATACAAAAGAGATTCTCCCCAAAAGAAACATTTCGCTTTGTAACTCTAGCTTTGCTGTCAATCTCTAAGCATTTATTAAACACCTATTTTGTGCACAGCCTCAGAGCTAGGCACATAGTAGGAGCTTAATACATTCAGATTGCAAGACAGATTCCAGCATTCATAGTCAATACTTTAAAGACCTTTGTCCGGCTTTATATTTCCTTTGCGTGTTTATTTACTGCGTGTACACGCGTTATTTCTCCCCCCAGACGACTGGAAGCTTTTTGAGGGCACGCACTGGACTATCTTTAGTTTTTGTCCAGCTCCTAGGAATCCCTGCAGACTGCAGAGAAGAGGCAGCCTTTCGGGAAGCCCCCAGGCTCTGAGCGCCCCTCCACCTTCCCCCTGTTCCCCGGGGAGGGTCCCGGGCGGAGGCGCGCCCACCTCTCCAAGCGCTCCCGGGCCGCAGTGGGCC
>NW_027185759.1:32831690-32866517 GCF_028583685.1 Petaurus breviceps papuanus
GGAGGCGGCGGTGGTAGAGGCGGCGGCGGCGGCGGCGGCGGCAGGAGGGATTTATCGGGCTGCCTGGCTGGAAGGGAAGGAAGGCAGGCCGGCAGGCAGGCAGGCAGGCAGGCAGGCAGAGGGCGACCCCGTCTTTTACGCGCCCCCCGGCACCCACCCTGTTTCAGCCCTCGGGAAGGTAAGGAGCGGCCGCCGCAGCGGCCAGGAAGGGTGGGCGAGCGGGAGGGAGCAGCCCCAGAGCCACGGCTGGCGGTGGGGTCCCGCGTCTGGCTACGGCACTTGAAGAGCGGGGCTGCCCCGGAAAACCCCGGATCCGAGCCCAGCCCCGCTTAGGGGGTTCCGGGGAACCCCTGGGGTTTCGGGGGGCGTCCGCCTTTCTGAGCAGGAAAACTTCAGGGTTAAGTGGCGAGGCTGCGCTGCAGGCTGGGGTGCCCCGATCCTCCCGCCCACCCCCTTTCCCACCCCACCCCCACTTTCCGGGCTGGGGGAAGCTGGGGGGGGGGGGAAATGCACCCAGGAAGGGGGGGGGTAGGGGATGGAGATGGGAGTCTGCCGAAGTATGGAAAGTGGGATGGGGGGGGGAAGCATTTAGTGTGAAGATTCCCTCCCCCTTCCCCCAATCAGTGCTTTGCCAAAAAACATTTTTCCAAGAAAAAGAAAAACCAGCCAATTTTAATTTCTTCTACGTTGTGTCTCTTCCCTACTCTAGCGCCCTGGCCACCCTGTCCCCCGCCCCTGGGTCCCCTGTCTCTGAGATGGTGCAAAAGCGATCCCCCCGCCCCCCATCTCGGTGGCAGGATCTCTGCCTGAAGGGGAGGGGAGAGGAGGGGAGGGGGTGCGAGGGGGGGTGGAGGGAAGGAGGCAGCGGCGGAATCTTCGACGTGTCACTTTCCATATGGTGTAAGGGTTCAGCCCAGACCCATGAAGGAGCGCAAAGTACTGCTGAAGTTTGGACGACTTTTGTGTGTGCGCCGGGGGGCGGGAGGGGCCCTCGGCTGGGCGGGCTCGGGAGGTGAGGATGCCTCTTTATTTTGTCCTCCTTTCTCCCTTTCCCCTCTTTTCCCCTTTTGTTGGGCTTTTGTAGCCGGGGAGGGCTTCGGGTGCTCGGGCGCTGGGGGTCCGGCGGCCACGGGCGTGGAGGAAGGGCCTGGACGCTAAAAAGTAGCCGTTTGCCGGGCGGGAGGCTACAAAGTAGCAGTTTTTCGAACCTTCGCCTCCCGCCGAGCCCGGGAATCCGGGGCAACTCCTGGGACGCCGCGGGGCTCCCGGGCTCGGGTCTCCAGGCCAGGGCCCTGACATTTTCCTACTCTGCTCCCTCGCCCCTTCTGCCTCCCCCTCCCCTCCCCTCCCCAGCCAAATCCTTTCCTCCTTATCTTCAGGTCCCTAGTTTCTGGGTTTCCTCCCTGCGTCCCTTAGCTGGTTTGGGAAAGCTGCAGACAGTGGCGGGGTTGTTCCCCACTTAAAGAGTTGGGAAAAAGGGGAAATGGTCAAAGGACCCTCCCCCCTCCCTTCGGCTCCCCTCTTTTTCGCCTTCGTCCCCCAGCTGGGGGAGCTGGATCTGGTTGGGGAGGGAGGAGGAAGAAGAAGAGGCCGAGAATCCGTGCCCTGAGGCTGGAGCGCGGAGAGCCGAGGAGGGAGGAGGGAGGGGCGCGGAGGCACCTAGGGGCCCTGGGAGCTGGAGGCTGGGCTCAGGTCGCGGTTGCTGGCTGGGGGGCTGCACCAGCCTTTTGGCCTCCAGGTGTTGGGCCTGGTGCTGGGGGAGAAGCGCTGGACACTATAGGGCTTGGGATCAGGGGTCTGAGGATGGGGACGGTGCGGGAAGGGTCTGTCACTCCGGTGGAAAAAAATGGGGGGAAAACCCGGAGGCGTTTTGCGGCTCCAGCGGAGGCCTGAGCTCCGCGTAAAGTTTTCCAAAATGTCTGGAGGGGGGGGAGGGGGGGGGGGGACTTTTGGAGAAGGAGACTGGGGACCGAGCCAAGGCAACTTTTCTACCCAGATGTGTTTGTGCCTTTCCGAAAAGGGGTCTGAGCCCTGGTTTGCAGTAGGATATCGCCGAGTTGGGACAGTTGTTGAGCTGGGCTGGACTCGGGCAGTGGAAATGGGGGGGGGGCGGGAAATGGGGATTTTTCTTTCTCTTAAGCCCTTGCTCTGCCATCCCAGACGAAAAGAAAGAAATGGCATTTTACCAAGACATATTACTCTTTGCCGACTCTTTCAAAAGTTCAACCCAACAACCCCCCCTCCCGTTGTTTTTTTTTTAAGTCCCATTTGGATTTGGGCCGAGGCTGCCTGACACTTGGTGGGGGCTCCTTCTAGAAGCCTTTAACTCCATATCTGTTGATGTGTGAGTTTTTCCTTCCTTCCCTGCACCCCCCTCCGCCCCTTCCCTCCAGGGCTGATTCAGACTTTGCAGCTATCCTACTCTTTCTGTTGGGTGGGCACCCCCAGATTGCTTGTCTGTTTATTTTTTAATGTTCAGCTAATTTGGTTTGAATTTCCTCCAGTTTCCAGCCCCCTGTGGAGGGAAAGTCTGTGTGAGAGAGGAGGGAGAGAGAAAAATAATCCTCTGACTGTTGTGCCCGGTAGGGGAGGGTCATTGGTGGCCCGAGTGAAGAGGTATGCAGAACAAGGGACGTAGTTTTGGGGGAAGCATCTCCCGGTGACCTCTTTTCAGGAGAAATTGGAAAAAGGAAACTATGGTAGATCTATTAATGCCCCCAGGTGATCTTTAGATTATTCTGGAATATCCAAGAAGAAGACTTTGCCCATTCATAACTAATGCAGATTCAGCCAGAAAAATCCCATTTAACAGCATAGAAATTTCAGGCTGGAAGGGACCTTAGAGTTCACTTAGTCCAATTCCCTCATTGTCAGGAAAGGGAAACTGAGTCAGGCGGCTACTTGATTGGCCCAGTCACTGGCATTTCTAGGACTTCAAGGCAGGACTGGCCACTAATTACATTATCAGAAGGCCTTAGATTCAATTTTCAAACTTCCAGTTTGATTCTGGAGATGGACTAGTGAGTTAGTTGTTCCATCCAAGTTCTTCAGATAGGTCAAACACTGATAAAACAGATCTCTAGAACAGCTACAAATTTAAAAATGTGTATATTGCTGATGTTTGCAAAAAGAATTGTGCCACTGAAGAAAAACATTCAGAATATTTGTTTTAAGAAAACAGTACAGATAACTATCTGTTATTGACTGAAAAAATACATTTAACAGTTGTGCGACCCTGGGCAAGTCACTCTGACTCAGTTTCCCACCCTGTAAAATGAAGATAATCACAGAATTTACTGCACTATGTTGTTGTGAGGATCAAATGGAATAATACTTTTAACACAATGCCCACCACATAGTAGGTGCTTAAAAATAAATGACCAGTTACTTCCTTGAATTGGCAGTGATTCTGATTGGCAGAGAGTCTGATTGAGTCATGTTCATAATGGTTGTATTGTTTTATGGAATTTTGACACTTTGATAATTGATAGACCATACATGGTAAATAACGCCAGGTCCTTGAATCCTTGAATAATGCCAGGTTTTGAGTATAGAGGGTCACAATGCTAACATTGGGGATCAGAGTAAAATCATAGGGTTAGCAGTTTATTCAGCAAATTATTTATTTAGTAAACTCAGCCTTGCTTACATGCATACAGAATAGGAACTCACAGGATTATTCAGGTTTTTCTTGTGTACATTTTCTCTCACACTAGTTGGATTTAAACTGAGGGTAAAGCCTGTTTTGTCTTTCTCTTTGTAAAGTCTTAATAAATACTTGTTGAATTGAATCATGCTAAGTTTGTTGCGTGTTGGGGTGCCTTGCAGTGGATTTTTCCTGTAGTTTTTTCCCCCCAAGGGCTGATTTTGGAATTGGGTCGTTGGGTCTGTAGCCATGAAATTAGAAGTATAGAGAGGATCATGGCTATCTGTTCCAAGTGTAGTTATTGGCAGTTAGTATAGTCTTCTAAACTATGCTTGGATGGAGGCTGTCGGCCTTTTATTTCCCCTTTTTAATTAGTAAGTGAAACGACACTCAAGCTTGAAGGTTCTGGTTATAGGATTTCATTCCCCCCACCCTGAAGGGCCACATCAACTTAAGTCACTTTTTGGACCATCCATAATTCATCCCACTTGAGCACTGTTGGCTGTGTTGGGTTTTTTTTTTTTTTTTAACTTCTGTCGATGTGGCCTGAAGCAGGGCTAGAAGGTTGGATCACTTCTCATTTTTTGAAGAGAGTGAATTCATCTGGTTTGATTTGGGGTCATTCTTAGGACTGTGCTTGGAAAACTGATGTTCTGTGATGCTCTCTTGGTTCGGGTTTCAGTATGGAGTGATAGGGATTCATGATGTTTTTGTGATTGTTTGTTTTAATAAATCTATTTGGTTCATAATTGGCTGTTGGGCAGAACTTTTGTGTTTGTGTGACTTGTGTGTTGTGTATTTTGTGGTCTTTGCTGTGTAAAATCTAACCTTTTTTTTTTTACCTTCTGGGATTCAGCACAAATTCTAGAAACTCTAGGTTCCTCTCCTTCCATCCCCCTACTTTAATCTGTAATCTTTTCATATCATTAAAAAAAAATCTTCAAATAAACATTAATTCTTGGGGTTTTCAGTAA
The DNA here is from genome assembly GCF_028583685.1 of Petaurus breviceps papuanus. Taxonomy (NCBI): domain Eukaryota; kingdom Metazoa; phylum Chordata; class Mammalia; order Diprotodontia; family Petauridae; genus Petaurus; species Petaurus breviceps. Next base: position 32,836,311 of record NW_027185759.1, read on the forward strand.
GGGTTTTAAATACTTCCGTTTGTGTTCATTTGTGTATGGGTGTGTGGAGAGGTGTGGCTTGAGGGTGGTGGAGAGGATTTGTTTAAAAAAAATTACACTTTGACTTCAGTTAAATACGTTTACCAGAATAGTGTGTTTTGATTGTTGTGTGGTATGACTTTATGTGATATGAGACAGACACAGCGAAATCTCAAGAAAAAGTTTGAATGTTGTTAGTGAGAGCTTCTGGTCTGTGTCCCCATTCCCTCCCTCCCCCCCCCCCCCATGGGATAGCTCTCTGTGTAATTGACAGTCGAGGGGAGGAGGGGGAGGAGGAGGAGGTTGGACAGAATGCTGTCAGTATATTTAAAGATAGCGGTATGGAAGCAACTCAAATTCCTCTTTAACAGGCAGATCAGGAGGGGAGCTGTTTATGACCCAGGTTTAATGTCACTGTGTGATCCGTCCCTGGAGACCAAAGGTATGTGGGAAGGGGGAAGTTTTTCAAACCACTGAATGGAAATCAGAGAAGAGAGATATACAATGGTGACCTGCCATCTACAGGCCAGAATGTTCCTAAATTGGAAAAGGGATAAATCCTTCAACTCCCCCCCCCCCCCCAGTTGAGATGGGCTGGTTAGTATTTTACAAATGAACCTAAATTTGGGCCTCAGATAAGAAGCAAATTTAGAGATGTTGACTCTCCAGGTTTCTGAGAAAGTGTGTGTTGACTACAGAATTGACGTTAGATCGGGGTGCCTTTATCCCTTGGGAGGTAGATTTCAGGGAGTCTCTCACCTGGGGAGGTGGGGGGTGGAAATGACATCTTTATAATTGTTTTCCTTTATAATCATAGATATTTTATTTTACACTTCTTAAAAAACATTATTTGGAGGTGTCTGTATACTTTACCAGCCTGCCAGAGGGATCCAGACCTTAGCGAAAAAGATGATGGACCCTCTGTAGGGGGCTAAGAGGCTTGCCTTTGGTGTTCTAGGCAGCTCAGACAGCCTAGACTCGGATTAAAAAAATGGCCCCCAGTGGAGATTTCTTTTAGCTGCACTCCAAAATCATAATCGTTTCTGCCTTTGTAGATTGCAGTGTTCATGTTGTGGTCCCCATATTTTGTTTATGGGACAGGCCTGTTCAGTTCTGGGGTCCCAGCAAGAGCAAAGTGACTTGGAGAAGGAAGGAGAGGGGCTCCCTCCCACCCACCTTCTTTGTGCCTCCTTCCTTCCTTACTTGCCCCTGACTGGAGAATGTAAGCTACTTTTAAGTTGAGTTTTCATATCTCAGGTACCTAGCCTGGTGTCTGGTATGTAGCAGCTGCTTCACATTCACTCCCATGTTTAACCTGGAGAAGAGATGACTTGGGGGGGGGGGAAGGAGGGGAGAGCAGCTGTCTTCAAGTATTTGAAAGGGCAGTCATATGGAAGCCGGATTAGACTTATTTCTCCATGTGACCCCAGAGGACAGACCTAGGGGGAGAGCTAGAGAAGGGAAGATTCAGGTTTGGTGTAATTGAGGGAAAAACAACTTCCTAACCGGATTATAAGTGAACTCCCTCCATTTCTGGCCTTCAGACCCCCCCAACCTCCCAATCTGGAAGTGATTGCTCCCTCCCACTAGGGCTACCTTCTCCCTGACCTGACTGCGTCAGGGACTGTTATTTTTCATCTTTTGTGACGTTGTGCGGTGCCTTATACAGTTGTTCATTAGGAGCACTAAGCAAGATAAAAATATCAGGTGATCATTTAATTAAGACCCTGTTCAGGAACTGGGGATTCAAAAACAAAAAAATGAAATCAGTCCCTTGTCCTCCACAAACTTACATTCTGTGGGGGAATGAGGTGGGAAGAGAGCTCAAAACACACACACACACACACACACACACATACCCCATGAATGTGTGTACATGCATATGTATATAATATACACATGTATGCATATCCTATACACACGTGTTTATAAGATAAGTATGATTCTAAGGGAAATTCCAATCAAAGGAATGGATCTTAAAAACATCTATTTACTGAAAAACAATATAAATAGTCCAACTCTGCTTATCTCAGGTTTATGGGAATATAGTCAGATTGGTTCTTTGTGTTAATTATAGACCATTGTTATCAGTTCACTGAAGCAGGATTTCTATTCAGTGTACTTTCCGAGTAGTTTGTTATTGTATTTACTCAACAGTAATTAAAATGAATTCTTTAAAGAATAAGTCTATGATTTTCCCTCTTCCCATTTTATCTTCCCTAGTCTTTCCACATTAATTTGATTTTCCTATGGGGTGATTATTTTAAGGGTCAGAATTCAGTTTGGAGACTGAGAAATCTGTCCAGATCTGTTTCATAGGCCACTAAATAAAAGGATAGAAAATTCTTAATTTCATCTGTCTTTTTTGGGAGGTTGAGTAGGGTGGGGTGGTGATCCCAATCTGGGTTAAGTGATTTGCCTAGGGTCACACAGCTAGGAAGTATCTGAGGCCAGATTGGAACCTAGATCCTCTTGATTCCAGGGCCAGCACTCTATTCACTGAGCTACCTAGCTGCCCCTTATCTGCTATTTTGGGAATTTTTCCCCTGTCTTCCTTTCCATTTTATGAGTTAGGTAGACTGTGTTATTCCTAATCTTTTCACTGTGATAAATCCCACAAATTTTTATTATTTTGGAAAAGAGGACAATTTATCCCAATCCTGATAGGGATAGAAATTGCAGTTCTCCATTTAAAATTATACAGTGAGTCACCTGGAGATCAAGGAGATGAATGTGTCATTCATCAGTCGCCTAACCAGCAAATGACTGATTTAATTGATTATAGCCCATCCTTTTCTGTTATATGAATACAGGGGATGGGTATTGGGACTGGACCTGTGAGCTCATTAGAATAAGGAACTCCCACAATGGGGAAGTTATACCCATGTTGGCACCTTTTCACCAACTTAGTTTTATGGAGGTACTAGGCCACAGAAAGGTTAATGTTAGTAGCAGGATTTGAACTCACTTCTTCTGAGACCCTGTAATCTCTCATAGTGCTCTCTCTCCGCACTGTGTAATCTATTAAACTCTTATTTCAGCATAGAGCAGACACTATGTATTTTATAGCAGTCCACAGATGGAGACTAGAAAGCTTGGAAAATCACATCAAGCCTCTAAGTGTGAAGACCCTGCCCTCATCCTCAGGGGAGGTGTGAACACTGGGAGTACCAGTATGACTCCAGAAAGAGCTTTTAGTGGCCTTCTTGCCATGGTATAGAATTGTAAGCAGTATTTTCACATGACATTCATAGTCTGCTAAGGCATCTCAACAGATCTAGATGGTTCTTTAGAGATTTGGGTCAATCCCAAAGAAATAATGGCCACATCTCCTGGACCTTCCTCAGAGTGTCCCTGGTCAGTCTGTAAGGTAGGGCTGGTCTTACATTTTGCTACAGTGGAGAGAGGGTTAGATTTGGGAAGTTTTAAGACGAGTTCAAATTCCCCTTACTTAACTACGGCTTCTTGTGACCTTGGGCAAGATGGTCAAATCAGTGTCCTCTATGAGATGATCTTTGAGGTTACTTTTAATACTGATAAACTCTGAGGGGCCTGTGGAAAGGTGGTGTGATGTCACGCATTGGTTCTCAAAGTGGGGTCATTGAGAGAGAGCCTTTGGGCAGGGGAGTCAGTCATTGAGTCAAAACTGTTTGCATGAAAATACTCAGAAATATTTAATCTATTAAAAACTCCTCCCTTTTCTGATTATGTATCTGTGAGGCCAGGTTTTCATCATACACTTCCACCAAACACATTGCTTCAGATTGAAGGCAGGAGATATGATATATGAGAATCTGTCTAGTATTAGCCCCTCATTAAAGAGATTTGCAGAAAACAGTATCAACTCTTCTCACTAGTTATTTTTTTGGCTTAGGAATATTTGATTATTTCTCATAAAAATGTCATCCATGTTAGCCTTTAATGTTTATTGTTATTTTTAAGTGAATTAATGAATATTTTAAAATCTACCAGTTTGATTTCTAATATGGTAAATATTGCATAGCTCGGTGGCACAGTGCAGGGCCTGGGGTCAGGGAGACCTGAGTTCAAATTTGACCTGAAGACACTTTCCGGCTGTATGACCATGGGCAAGTCCCTTAAAAAACCTGTTTGCCTCAGTTTCCTCATCTCTAAAATGAGCGGAGAAGGAAATGGCAAACCATCCCAGTGTCTTTGCCAAGAAAACTCCAAATGGAATCATGAAGATTCAGAACCTGAAATGACTCAAGAGTAACAAAAATGGTCAAAGCTTTTTGGGACCTTTTTAAGAGCATCAGGGAGTCCTGGGACCCAAAAGTTTGAGAGCCTCTGGTGCAGTTGATGGAAGACCTGGGTTGGAAGTTCTACCCCTGGTCCATCCTGGCTGTGTGATCTTGCCCCACCATAAGTTGCAGGACAGGTGGTAGACCAGTGAAATCACAAGTCATATCCAAAAAAAGTAATGTCTAAGTATTCCACTAAAAAAGAAACAAGCACGAAGTTTAGTTAAATGAAATACAAATATTATAAATGCAAATAGAATTTAATAGCAGCTTTAGACTTTGATCACTTTCCGGTTTACACTGAGGTTTCCTCTCATAACCACCCGATGAGGAACGTTGCCTGATCAGATCAGATTTCTGACCTTGGAGGTCCCTACCTTTTACAGATGAGGAATCTGATACCTAGGAATGTTAAGGGACAAGGCTGAGGTCACACATCACAAATGTTGATTGATCATTGGCTGTGGCCAGCATCTTCAGGGAATGATCCTCCCTGGGGTCCTGGGGGCTTCTTCCTTGCACAGATCTCACCCCTGCCTTTTCACCAAAGCTCAGGTTGCTGCTTTTGAGACCAGCCAAGGGGAGATGGGAGCAGAGCCAGAGAGATCAGCCCTGCCTCTTTCTACTCCCAAGAACCAGCTTCTGGGCGAGGTGATCCCGGGATTCACAGCGGGCCCTGGGTCTTCTTTGACTGTCTAGGCAGAACCTGGGCAGCTGGCAGCCCTAAATGCCTCCTTTGTTAGAGTCCCTTGGCTTTCCCTTCTGTCTTGAGAGGAAGGGCTCACTGGAGGTGAGCTAAGGACAAAGGTGGGAGTTAGCTCCTTCCCGCCATGGCTTGTGGGATGAGTGAAGGCTGAGTGGGCCTGGGGGTCCCCAAGGTCCTACCGCTTCAAGAATGTTCTTGCTTCTTAATATTCTTCCATCTACAGCAGGGACTTCTGAATGTCTTCCCCCAGAAAGAGGGATTCTCATCAGCTCCCTAACTATGGAGGTATTCATAGAGTAATGACTCCTACTCATCTCAGCTGGCCCCAAAGTGAGGCTGTAAACTGGAAAAAATGTGTGTGTAGTATTTTTTTTTTAATATTTCTGGACCCGCCAATCGCCTTTTTTCTTCCTGAATTCTGGAGGGCATGCAGGCCTTATATGGGAGCTTGGGAGCCTTTGCACATCTGGGCCCAGAAGTGTGGTTAAGTAGTCAGTCCCTTGCCTCAAATTACCTTCTGATGTTGCTGATTTTTAAAGAACCCTTTAATTTTTTTTTAAAATTTGTCGTTGTGCTTATAGCTTGAGGTTTCTTAGGAAAGAGCACAATTTTAAAAATCTTAAAAAAATAAAAGTACACTGAGATAAGGGATGGTGATTTAAAAAGAAATTAGAATGCTTGCTTGTTTTTATTGATTATTTTTATTAATAATTACATGTATTTCTATACCATTTAATAAAAGATCACAATTCTTGTTTTTATTTTTATTATTAATTATCCACTTCTATTTCATTTTAAAGTGATTAGCATGTTTTTATTTATTTTTATTAGTGATTATATTTATTTCTATTTCATTTAATAAAAGATTAGAATGCTTGTTTTTATTTTTATTAATTATTTATCTTTATTTCTTTTAAAATGATTAGAATGCTTGTTTTTATTTTATTAATATATTTATTTCTGTTTCATTCAATAAAAGGTGAAAATGTTTTTATTTTCTTAATTATATTTACTTTTGTTTCTTTTTAAATTAAGATGCTTATTTTTATTTATTTTATTAATAATTATATTTATTTCTATTTCATTAAACAAATTATGAATGTAATCATTCACCTCCATCACCTGAATTTCTATCACCAAGGGAAAATAATGTTAATAATAAAACAATGTTATTATAATATTCCTGTTATTATTATTAAAAATTAATGACAGTTACATAGCATTTTAAGGTTTGCTAAGAGCGTTTCCTCCATTGAACATCATTAGATGTTCATGACAAGTCTGTGAAATAACATTTATTGTGGGTAACCATCCAGTTTTCAAGGGACACTGATGTAAATGACTTAACCCATGCTGGTAACTCATCTGGCAGGTGCCAGAGCCAGGATTGGAATTTGATTCCAGACCCACTATATTTTCCCCTATTCCACAGGACATTCCCAGTATAATACTTGCCCAAGTTTTCTAGAGAATTTTTAGGAAGATTATATGATAACATCAGTACTGTAGAATCCATAGAGAAAATAGGTAAATTATTATTTTTTTTTGGTGTCAAAAATAGGAAGGGGGAAGGTAGAAAGAAATCTTAGAATAGATCATATATATTTATATAGTTTTTATTCTAGTTAGCTCAGTGAAGTTCTTAAATTTCAGGATTATTGAAGAAACCTTTTTAAAAATTAATGTTATTGAATTTTTACAGTTTCTTTAATTAATAAACATTCTTTTCCCCCTCTCACATCACTCTCCATCCCTCCAATTGAGAGAGAATTAAAAAACCAAAACTCTTGTAACAAATATACCTAGTCAAAACAAATGGCCATATTGGCCGTATCCAAAAATGTATGTCTCATTGTGCATCTTGTGGGTGACAGGCTTTCATCACCGGCCCTCAGGAATCATTCTTTAAATCGTTCCAAGTTTGTCTTTGCATGTTGTTGTTATTGTACAAATTGTCCTCTGGGTTCTTTACATTTTAGTCAGCATTAGTTCAAACAAATCTTCTTGGGTTTCTCATCATTAATGAATGGCACACTAGTACTGCTTTCCATTGAGATATCATAATTTGTTCAGCGAGTCTCCCGTTGACAGGCTTTCCCTTCGGTTTCCAGTTCTTTGCCATTACAAAGAGCCATTATAAATGATTTTTTTTGAACATTTGGGTCTTTTCCTCTTTGTTTGATTTTTTTTGGGGGGGGTATAGGCTTATTAGTGTTATTGTTGGATCAAAGAGTATAAAATGTAGTGACCATCTGAAATGATCCCTTTTCTAGATCCAACTCTGATGTAGAATTATATTCTATTAATGAAAAGATTTAATGATATATTTTCAAAAAATATTTAATTGACATATTTTAAAACACTGCTGTTACTACTACCCCCACAACAGAATTCTCTCTTTTTATTATTATTGTTGTTTTGCTTTTTTTTTTTGGAGGGGGGAGGGTAGGGTGGTTGGTGTTAAGTGACTTGCCCAAGGTCACAGGGCTATTAAGTGTTAAGTGTGTAAGGCCTTGTTTGGACTCAGGTCCTCCTGATGCTAGGGTCAGTGCTCTATTCACTGTGCCACCTAAGTGCCCCTGTCCTCATTTAATGAGGGACACTCATAGTCCACCACCTTTCTTCCTAGAGAAGGGGTGTGTACAATATTGTCATCAACAATCAAGATAAGCCATCAGGATCCTTTGATTTCTGCTGTCTTTTTCTTACGTTATCATGTCATTTTGTTTATCCTTTTCTCACTTCATTCGAAATCATTTTAAGTAAGCCTTTTCAAGGTTCTATGACTTTTTTTTCATAGAGTTGTCGGTAGCTACCATTTCTTCCCAAAACTTCATATCCTTTTGCAGTTTGTCTGCTGAGCCATGGCCCTCGATCAGTTTTATGACCCTTTCTCCCCTCAAATTTTTGAACCCTCCTTTATAATAGAGAAAAAGCAGTTGAGTAGTAGCAACCCATTCATCAGACAATGCATGCTGCTTCCTTCCTCCCAGTTTCTCTGCCTAGGAGGGAGGTGTGTTTCATTAGGACCAAGATTGACTATTGCCAGTCAGTCATTAAGCAATTATTGGGCACCTTCTTTGTTTCTGCTCTTATTGCCAATCATTTAATCATTAAGCAATTATTAGGCACTTCCTTTGGTTCTTCTACTCATTACCAATTAATTATACATTAAGCAATTGTTAGGCACTTCCCTTAGTACTACACTTATAATCACTCAATCATGAAGCAATAATTAAGCACTTCTTTTGGTCCTTCTCTTACTACCAATCAATCAGTCAGTTAATCATTAAGCAATTATTAGGCACTTCCTTTGGTCCTACTCTTACTACCAGTCAGTCAATCATTAAGCAATTATTAGGCACTTCCTACAGGCCTACTCTAGTTCCAGGCTATTTTCTGAAGTTCAGTCAGTGTCAGTCAGTAAGCATGGATTAAGTACCTACCCTTTGCCAGGCCCTGGCCCTGGCAAAAAGGCAAAAATGTTCTTTAATGGGGAGGGGGGACAATGTGCAGAAACAATAAGCATACGAGATATTTTTGCTTGATTCAGTCATTTCAGGTGTGTCTGACTCTCTGTGACCCCATCTGGGGTTTTCTTGGCGGAGATACTGAGTGGTTTTGCAGTTTCCTTCTCCAGCTCATTTTGCAGATGGGGAAACTGAGGCAAACAGGGTTCAGGGACTTGCCCAAGGTCACATGGCTAGTGAGTGCCTGAGGCTGAATCTGAACATAGGAAGATGATGAGTCTTCCTGACTCTGGTCCTGGTGCTTTGTCCACTTGACTTCCTAGTGCCCTGTAGACAGGATAAATTGGGGATAATCAACAGACCTTAAAGAAAGGCTTCATAGAGACTAGGGGATGTTCTGTGGGGCTTGGAGGAGGGGAGAGGTATTTACTCCATCAGCAGCACATTTGAAGGCCCATGTCCTCCCAAGTCCTCTTAGATGTCAGTTTGCTGAGAGATAAAAATGTATTTTTCTTTTAATTTGTGTTTTTTTAATCACGAGCAATGAAGAGCAGCGATTGCTTTTGACCATTGATCATTTGCCATTTTTCCTTTGAAACTTCATTATCTTTTTTTTTTAATTTTTAATTTTTTTGCATTTTGGAGGGCAGTTGGAGTTAAGTAACTTGCCCAAGGTCACACGGATAGTTTTTGTGTTAAATGTCTGAGGCTGGATTTGAACTCAGGTCCTCCTGACTCCAGGGCCGGTACGCTATTCACTGCGCCACCTAGCTGCCCCACTTCATTATCTTTTGACCTCTTAAATATTGGGAAATAACCCGTGGTCCATTATTTTGTGTCAGGTCACTCCAGTATATCCAGGGTATCAGACTTTTATCTGATTTTATTGAATGCAAAATATTTTCCCTACATGATGGTTTCTCTTATTTATCTGTATTGATTAAAAACAAAAAGAAGAGAAAAACTTTCCAGTGGGCATCCTTGCTTGGAGTCTCAGGCTGCTAAAAGGGATGGATGGTCCTGCAGTTTGGGAGGGCTGGTCCTGGCCTGCCCTGCCCTCAGTAAACCCCCATAGCTCCCACTGCTCACCAGGTCAGATCCACAGACCTTTGTCATTGGACATTCTCTACAGCTTGGCCCCTCCTGCCCTGCCAATTCTCCACCCTCTAAGGTCCAGCAAGGCCGGCCCCTCACTGCCCTTCTGTTGTTGTCTTGGTGTTATCCCCTCCCAGCTCTGGACTTTCACAATTGCTGGCTTCCTTCAAGGCTCAGCCCAGAGGTCACCTCCTCTGGGAGGCCTTTCCTTGGGTTCCCGCCCCAGGCTGGTGTCACTGATCAATAAATACCTCTTAGGTTGTTCTGTTACGGGGTCTGTGTCCTTGACCCCACTGGGTTGTTTTGTTTTGTGTTTTGGCAGAGATACTGGAGTGGTTTACCATTTCCTTCTCCAGCTTTTACAAGAAAGGCAAACAGGGTGAAGTGACTTAAATTAAGGACTTTAATTTTGTTAATCAATTAACGATCTCTCTTCTCTCTTAATGACCTTTATTTCCAGTTTTGGGTTAAGAATTCTCCTTCCCAAATGACTCCTGACTTGCCCAAATCTTGCTTACGCTTGTCAGCATTATTTTTTAAAAGTCAGTTTTTAACACACACACACATCTGCAGTGTTAACACACATCTGAACTCTGTTGGGTTTTTAGTTAAGGAAATAGTGTCACTTCCTATTTCAAATGTTTCACTTTCTGATTGTCCTAAATTAGTCCAGGGCTGCTTGGATTCTGTTCCCACACAGTAGGAGAATGCTGGATCCAAACAGCAGAACTCCATAAGACTCAAATCCCCTTCCTTTCCCCATTGTTCCTTGGGCCTTCTTTTAATTTTGGGGAGGGGGGGTGTTAAGTGTTTTGGGAGCCTTCTCGTGAAGCTGGGATGGGAGTGGGCATGGCTGCCTCTGTCTCTGACAAAGGTGGGTGAGCCTGGCCCTGGACAAATTCAGAGAGAATGACGGAGTTTTCTAAATGTCAGCTTCCACTGACTCATCCACACTCAAGTTCATTGGTGGGGCGTTTGCTAACTGTCTGTCAAGTGTTCTCCTTTGGCAGATTAATTAGCAATTAAAGATTTTAAAAAACCTGACTTAAACATCACTAAAATAATTTCCATCTTTCTAACTGAATGCATGTTTCGGGAATAGAATCTTGATAAAGTGGTTGAGAAAAGGTTATCTGGAAATTTCTTCTCAAATTGGATCACAGAATGGTAGCCCTGGAAGGGAAGTGAGCCCTGTCCTTATAGATAAGAAAACTCAGGTCCACAGAAGTGGACTTGCCTAAGGTCACAAAGTAGCAGTTTAATTCAGTGAGCCACTATTAAGCACCTGAGACAATACATTTGGTCCTGGGGTACAAAGGCAATCTTGTATTCCAAGAGAAGAAATAGAACACATTCTCTTGGGGGAGGAAACAGCATCCATGGAGTTGGAATTTTTAGAAAATGGCTCTTTTTTAAATAAGGGGCTTAGTTAATCATTCATCTGTAAATAATATAGTTTATTGCTTTTAAGCTAGGTCTTATTACCATATTTTCACATTTTGGGGTCCCAGGGTATGCCTGAAGCAGTGAACCCAGAGTCTGCTCACTTAATTGGAAGACAACAATGTCAAGACTTGAGGGCCTACTGTGTACCAGGTACTGTGTTAAACACTAGGGACAAAAAGAAAAATTTTTTTAGTCAAGAGACTTTGTTCAAGTCATTAATTCTCTGGGTCACTGTGATGATTTAATGTGTGTAAGGTGAGGTGCCTAGAGCAGATCAGGAGTTAACTTGCTGTGATGTAGACAGACCCAGACCCCTGTGACAGTCCAGTAAAGCCTATTGACTCTTAAGAGCTTTTTTTTTTTCTTTTGGAGGCAATTCAGGTTAAGTGACTTGCCCAGGGTCACACAGCTAGTAAGTGAGGCCAGATTTAAACTTTTTTCAGGTCATCCTGACTTCAGGGCTGGAACTCTATTCACTGAGCCCCCAGAGCAATGTTTTTAAATGCATAAAATAGAACACAGGATTGCACAGGAAATCAATTATATTGAAATAGTTACAAAAATATTTTTTAAATGAGTTCAGTCTAAGAACCTCTGTACTAGGTAATCCCTAACTACTTTCAGTGCTGGATTCTTAGACCCTTTCATTGGAATGTTGGTAGGTATGTTGATTTGATTCCAGTAGGACCTGGATTAAAACCTGGCCAGGGAAAGTGACTTTACCACACTCTCCTCATCTTTAAAATGAGGAGAACATAGGACCTCTGATTGTCTTTCTGCAAAATCTTTGTGAAAGGGATGGGAGAGTGGGGAGTAAGGTTTTGGGACCTGCCTTTGGTACAACTAATGGAATGACCCTGGGTGAGTCACATTATGTGTCTCTCCTCTGAAATGGGCATAGCATTGACTACATCACAAGGTTGTCTTGGGAGTTGATTCATAAATATAAATGAAATACCATGTGGAAGCTTCTCTGAATGTGAACGTTATTAGGATTGTTCAACGTCTCCCATTAATTTTCTGTTTAGATGACAGTCCCAGGATCCTAGGGTTCTTCGGGTCTTCACCAAGGTCCTGAGGAGGGGGAGATCTAGGGCTCTTAAGACCCAACAGCTGAGACAGCTCATAGGATTTGGGCTTTAGCCCTGGAAAGAGATTGGGGGTCGGTAGAGGTAGGCAGTGGTTTACCCAGGCTCACAGCTTTTAAAATTCATCCAATCAAGAAAACACTGGTCATCCTCCAGAGTGATAAAATGGTGGTTGGTGTGTATGTGTGTGTGGGGGGTGTGCAGGGGTCCTGTGGGGGGGGGGGAAGATGGGATGGATAAAAAAACCCTCAGAAATTCCTTCTGACTCTGAAATTCCTTGGTTCTGGTCCTGATCCCCCTTAATGCTAAGACCTTCCTTGAAGATTATCCTCAGTTTATCCTGTAAATATCTCTGTCTTACACTGTTGTTTACATTGACATGTTTTCTTCTACTTTAGAGTGTGAGCCTTGAGAACAGGGACGGCAGGGAGTTTTTTTTTTTTTTTTTTGCCTTTCTTTGTGACCCCAGTACCTGACCCAGTGAGTAACACATGGGAATCCTGTGCTGATTGTTGATTTGACTGAAAGCAGGTTTTTCATAGGATTCTAGATTTTGAGGTAGAAGGGACCCTGGCAGTCATCCTGTCCAACCTTCTTGTGCTACAGATGAGGAAAGGGAGGGCCACTCACTTGAGTCCAGTAGGGAGTGAGTGAGTGGTGGTGTTTTCTTAAGACAAATGTGTTTTTATTTTTTAAATATATGTTTATTCATTTTGTTAAATGTTTCCCAGTTACATGTAAAACAATTTGTAACATTCATTTTAAAAATTCAGAGTTTCAAATTCTCTAGATCCTGCCCCTTCCCTGCCCATTGGGGAGGCAGGTAATAATGATCCGTTATATGTGCGATAAGACAAATTTTTGTGTTTCAGATGCTCTGACTTCAAATCTTCCCCTATGTTCCCCTTTCCCCCCACGCCCCAGTTCAGCCAGATGCACACCAATTTCTCTAGGGGTACACACCTCCCTTACTGAGCCTGGGACTTACACCGTAGGAATATCCCTTCTCTTTCCTGCTTTTTGGCATAGATTTTAAACATTTTTTTTTTGAGTTGTGGAAGGCTTCAGGATGGCCTTCAGGCCTTGGGTCACTTGTCTTTTACTGTAGTCATGGAAAGAAATGAGCTTTCCCCTCCTACAAAGCCCACTGGTTACCATGCCTTGCTCTGAACCTGCAACGTCTCCAGAAAAGAAGTCACTTTAGCTGCTCCTGGATGGCCTTGTTCACTCAGTCAGTCATCCAACATTTATGAAGAATCAGGTGATTGGACACCATGACAAAAACCAGTACCTCTGGGGAGACAGACCTGTATAGGTAGAATAATTTTTTCAAAATACAAAGTAAATAATTATAATAGCCAACATTGACATAATGTGTTAAGCTTCCCAAAGCCCTTTCCTTATATTATCTCATTTGACCCTCATAAAAGCCCCGTGAAGGAGTGCTTGATTCCCCACTTTGCAGAGGATGACCCAGTGCTGACTTGATCTTTCATTAACTTGCCGAAGGTTTCCAAGCTAGTTAAGTGAGGCCTGATTTGAACTCACAAAGGTAAGACTTCCTGGCTCTTGGCCCCGAGCTATATGTACTGCGATTCTTAGCTGCCTTGCACATAGTAGGTGTCAGTAAGCGTTTGCTGAATTGAAGGACTAGAAGGATGTGAATGGACAAGAGATTGGTGGTGATCATGGAGAGAGATACAATTTCAGATATTTTATTCCAGCTGGATGGAAAAACCAGTGTAAGCTGGGACTGTCTTGCTGCCCATGTCAAAGATTGGGTGAGACAGAGCCCAGATTACAAATGCGTAAATCAGAAAGCACCAGGCTGCCTGTGCCCCAGCTCCATGGCCAGGCTCCATCATGGCAGTTCTCTCATTTTCTTGCGAGGTGGGAAATGCTGTCTGCTCCCATTACATTTTCTTAGACCCTGGTTGAGCAGGAAGAAGTGAGCCTTCTGAGGTGTGAGTGGTGGAGGGCTCTCAGGGGGAGCTGCTGCATGTAGGTGCCCCCTGGGCCAGAATACTTGTGCCCACTCTTTCTGTGCCAGGAGCCTCAAAGGCCTCGATCTTGATTACCACTAACTCTTCAGCTGTATCTGTTATGGTTGAAATAGCCCCTTCTGCTGGGGGATGATGCCTGTGGATTGATGTGTGTAAGTGGCATCCAGGGAAGGAAGACCTTTCCAAAGGTGGTCCCAACTGTGGTCAAGCTGCTTGAGGCTCCCTAGGAGAAGATCATTTTTGTTTGCATTTTATCTCTAAAGGTTAATTTCTCCCTCCCACTCCCCCCCCCAAAAACCTCACCATCACCCTACCTCCTTCAAAACAGGCAGTTTGGGAAAAAACAAAACAAAACCCTTAAAGGTCATTAGAGCCACAGATTAGTTTTTGGTTAGTACAGAACTTGTAAGAATGTCGGCTGCTGGATCAGTTGGAAGGAAGGAGCAGACCAGAGGGAGGCAGGTTTCCCTACGATGTGTTTTTTTGAGGAGAGAGCCTGAGTTTGCCTAGCTCTCTTAAGGCCTAGTCAGGAATAAAGATTGGAGATGGTGGGCTTCTGTAATGTGCCCCTTTAAAAAAAATGAGTGTGGAGCCTGTCAGTGCCACCAGCCCCGGCTGGGCAGCTTGGATCAGTTCTGAAAGCTGCCCTGGGCCCTCGAGGCTTTGTGGAGGGGGCCCCTTCAGGAGGGTATGTCCTTAGTGATGAGACAGTCTGTCCAGTTCTCTCCCTGACCAGTGTCTGGGTCTCACCAGGTTCCTTAAGCTTTGGCTAGGTGTCTGGGTCTTATCTTATTACATAATAATAACTGACTGTTACATAATGCTAAACCGCTTAGTCCCATTTATCTGCCTCAATCTCCCTGATCTCTGGACTCCTTATTAATCTCATGCTGGAGATAAGGGAGGAAGGAAGGATGGAGGGGAGGGGAGGCGACTTACCGAAAGGTCTGCAGCCTGGTAACTGGCCTGGGGTGCATGGTTCTTCCCGGTGCCAGACGCTTTCCATAAATATTTATTCCTCTGTCCACTCACTCAGCATTATTCACAGGGCAGAATGGGAGATTGGGGATGGATGAAAAAAAATGAAGGTTGGGATGGTGTTGGTCATCAACTGTAGCTGTGTAGACTGCTTTAGGATCTGTGCCTTCCATGATATGCATGTCTCAGAATGCCCTCCGGTGTCAGATAGCGGATCTGTCAGATAGCCGATCTGTGTCTTCACAGGCTTTTAGACCTGGGTGTCTGGTCCAAACCACACCAGAGCAAGGCACCTTACCACCACAAGCTGGAGAAATGAGCTTCCACCCTTCATGTTAAGAGCCCTGCTGACTTAGGGAGACCCATTATCAATCAATCAGTACACATTTATGAAGCTCCTACTCCGGGCCAGGCACTGTTCTAAACACTGTCTTCCCTGGTAATTTATTTCAAGTTTGGACAGTTCTAATTGTTAAAGTGCCCCCACCCCACCCCTTTCATTACAACCCATCTATTCTTTCTTAGATCTGTGTTTCCTGTCCATATTTCCCCATAGATTCTCTACAAAGGATAAACCTTAAGTGTTCAAGGTCTTAATCTAGATTGGGGGGTTCAAAGAAACTTTGTGTCATGACCCCCTTTGGCAGTCTGGTGAAGCCTATGGACTTGTCCTAATAAAAATAACAATAATGCAACTCAAATCAACTTTAAAGTTTATTAAGCGATTTTAAAATTAAACTTAAATTTACATGTAAAGTTTTTAATAAATCATTTTTGAACTATTAAGTTATGTAAGTAGCATCTTATGGTGCTTTAAGATTTATAAAGTGCTTTCCATATGTTCGTTCCTATTTGCCTCCCACAAGAATCCTGGGAGGGAGGTGCTCTTATAATCCCTATTTTTACAGATGAGGGAACTGAGGCTGTTGGCCAGAGTAAGTATCTGAGTCAGGATTTGAACTCGGATCTTCCTGACTCCAAGTCTTATTAAGTCACCTAGCTGCTTCAGCTAATGTTTTTCAGTGCATAAAATATAATACATAGTAGTACCAAGGAAAACTGTTAAGATTAAAATGTTATCAAAATTTTTTTTATTTTAAAGTTCATTGACCCCAAGTTCAAAGGCCCTTGTGCCTAGACTTTTTTTCCCTTTTGAGAGTACCACCAGCATCATTCTCCAGTTCAGGCCCCTCCTTTCTCAGAGGAAGAATCGAGAGTTCTGACTGGCTGTGATAAGGCCCTTGGCCACATCTGTTTTCAGGCTTTTCTGAATGAGTTTTCTTCTTCTTCCTGGGGAGAGGATAATGTTTTCCCAACAGGGCCTAGAACCCACTGGGATTCCTCTGACTTTCCCACTCTGAGATTAGTTTCCCCCCAGGGTTCCAGACACTAATTGATGGAGGCTAGGAGGTGGGGATTTGCAGTTTAGGTAGAAAAACAGAAGAAATGGGTTTTGAGAAGGTTCCACCTTCAGCTTTGAGGGGTTTAGGAGGTATAGCTTGGTGTTGAAATTCAAGTTAGAGGAACTTGGGAAGGCATACCCAGTGATATGGACCACTTGAGAAGGCTTATGGTGAAAGAGCATGCTTTTCTCACCTGCTCTTTCAGACATGGATCTGTACTGATTATGTGAATAAGTCCTGTGTTCACTGGGTCGTGACATCCAAGTGGGAGGTCATTGGATTCCATAACCACACTTTTTTTTTTTTGGAAAAAATTTATAAAGCTCTGTCTGTCTATGCAGATCACACAGCTCATCTAAACTTAATCAAAGTCAAAGTATTAATAATCTCAGAATTAAGTATTAAGAATTTAGTATTATTTATATAATAGATAATGTTTATCAATTAATAATAATTAATAATTTAAATACTTAAGCAGTTAAGTATTAACAAGTGGGAGAGGTAAAATTTGAACCTAGGTCCTTTGGTCCAGGAGGCTTTCCTTAATGTAGTAGCTTCTCACTCTCTCAGAGGTAATAAGTATCTGAGATGGAATTTGAACCCAGCTTCTCTCTCTTTAGAGCTGATTTTATTTTTTTAATTTCTGCCAGATTTTGAGTTACAAATTTTCTCCCCGTTTTTCCCCTACCCAACACCCCAAAATAGCAATCCTACAGAATATCCTCTCCTCCAGTCTGCTCTCTCCCATATCTTCTCCCGTACCCCCTCCGACTTTCCAGTAGGGCACGGTGGATCTCTATGTCCCAGTGCCTGTATATCTTATTTCCCAGTTACATGTAAAATAATATTAATAATAGTATATATATATGTATATGTATAAATATATTTAAACATTTGATTTTAAAACTTTAAAGTCCAGATTCATTCCCTTCCTCCCTTGTCACCCACCCTTACTGGGAAGATAAGCAATTCAGTATAGGTTGTACATGTGTAGCTAATGCAAAACATTTCCATAGTGGATATATTGTGGAAGACTGACTATAGTCAATTTCCCTCCCTCCTATCCCACCTCCCACTTGTTCTCTTCTCTACTTTGATCCCGTCCCTTTTCAAAAGTGGGTGCTCCCAATTTCCCTCCCCCCCCAGCCTGCCCTCCCTTCCATCATCCCCCCTCTCATCCCCTTCCCCCCCTACTCTCTTGTAGGGTGAGATACCCTATTCAGTATTTATGTCATTCCCTCCCTAAGCCAAATTCAGTGAGAATAAAGTTGACCCATTCCCTTTTGCCTTCCTGTTCTTCCCCTCCATTGTAACCATTTTTCCTTACCTCTTCTGTATGAGATAGTTTACCCTAATCTGTCTCTCCCCATCTCCTCTCATTATATTCCTCTCTCACCTCTTAATTTCACCTTTTAAGTATCATCCCTTCCTGTTAAATTGGTCCTGTGTCCTCTGTCTATGTATACCTGTAAACATATATACACACATTCACATATGTATTCATGTGCTCATATACCCTTCTATATAGATATATATGTATGTATACATGCATACATATATATATGTGTGTGCGTATGTATATTTCTTTTCCTTTCAACTATTCTCATACTGAGAAAAGTTTCACTTGTTACAATTATTGTTTTCCCATGTAGGAATGTTAATAGTTCAACTTTGAGAAGTTCCTTATGATTTCTTTTCCCTGTTTACCTTCTCATGTTTCTCTTGCTTCTTGTATCTGAATGTCAAATTTTCTATTCAACTCTGGTTTTTTCATCAAGAATGCTTGAAAGTCCTCTATTCCAGTGAATGATCATATTTTCCTCTGAAGCATGATACTCAGTTTTGCTGGGTAGGTGATTCTTGGTTTTAATCCCAGTTCCTTTGACCTCCGGAATATCATACTCCAAGCCCTTCAATCCCTCAGTGTAGAAGCTGCCAGATCCTGTGTTATTCTGATTGTGTGTCCACAATATTCAAATTGTTTCTTCCTGGATGCTTGTAATATTTTCTCCTTGATCTGGGAATTCGGGAACCTGGCTATAATATTCCTGGGAGTTTTCTTTTTGGGATCTTTTTCAGGAAGTGATGGGTGAATTCTTCCAATCTCTGTTTTGCCCTCTGCTTCTAAAACATCAGGGCAGTTGTCCTTGAGAACTTCCTGGTGGATGATTTCTAGGTTCTTTTTTTGATCATCGCTTTCAGGTAGTCCAATAATTTTAAAATTATCTCTCCTGGATCTATTTTCCAGGTCAGTGGTTTTTCCAGTGAGATATTTCATATTGCCTTCTATTTTTTCGGATCTGTTTAATAGTATCTCGATTTCTCATGAAGTCACTAGCTTCCATTTATTCCAATCTAATTCTGAAGCAATTATTCTCCTTATTGAGCTTTTGAGATTCTTTTTCCATCTGGCAAATTTGGCTTTTTAAGGCATTCTTCTCCTCATTGCCTTTTTGAGCCTCTTTTGCCATTTGAGTTAGTCTGTTTTTAAGGTGTTATTTTCTTCAGTCAGGCTGTTGACTCTCATTTCATAATTTTCTTGCATTGTTCTTATTTTCTCTTCCCAATTTTTCCTCCACTTCTCTTAATCCTTCTTAAGGTCCTCTATGGCCTGTAACCAGCTCATATTTTCCTTTGAAGCTTTTGGTGCAGGAGTTCTGACTTCACTGTCTTCCTCCTGCTCCATGTTTTCCTCCTTTTTGTCCCCAAAATCGGAGTCTAATCTTGGAATCTTCTGTCTGCTTTGTTTCCTTTACCTGGCCATGTCGCCCCTCAGTCACTTGACCCCTGGGCTTTTTGCCACAGTAGGACTCTGACACCAGACAGGGAAGCTTTCGTCCCAAATGCTGGGGTTTTCTCAACTGCTGGAGGTATGAGATGGGTGCCCTCTCTGAGGTCTCCACACACTCTGGCAAGCTGGTCATGAACCCCAGGACCTCTATCCTAGACTGCAATCCAGATCCAAGCAGGTTAAAGCAAGAGCGATTACCCCTCAGACTGGTGCTTGGTACCCCTACACTCTGCAGGCCAGGAGCTGAAGGTGCCACGTGGTTGTGGCTGCAGTGCCTCAGCCGTTTCTTGCCCCAGGGGCAGAAGCCAGCTGCTCTCCCATCTACTGGATCCCAAAGTCCACACTGCACTGACCTCTCACTTTGTCCTTTGCATCTATGTATTGATAATTCTGGACACCATCACAGCTGCTGGTGATCTGAAGTCCCTCCAGCCAGCGGCTGGTCAGGCCTGCCCTGGGGCTAAAATCTGCCCCAGACTTGCAGAGTCTGGGGTTGGCTCCCTGCACACTGGCCCATACCTGCTGTCCTGCTGGGCTGTCCTTAGTGGGTGGGGAGGTTAGCTTCTCTGTGTCATTTTGTGGGTTCTGTAGCTCTGAAGTTTCTTCAGTCACCTTTTACATGAATTGGGGGAGGTGAAAAAGAGCTTGTGGGTTGTTTTTTTTTGTACTAAAGCATAAAGAAGAACAGGCATTCTTGTTTGTTTGTGGCAAGGCAGTTGGGGTTAAGTGACTTGCCCAAGGTCACACAGCTAGTGTATCAAATATCTTGAGGCTGGATTTGAACTCAGGTCCTCTTGACTCCAGGGCTAGTGCTCTATTAACTGCACCAATTAACTGCCCTTAAGAACAGGATTTTTTTTCTTTTGCTGCTTTTTGGAGGGGGGAACAGGGCAATTGGGGGGTTAAGTGACTTACCCAAGGTCACATAGCTAGTAAGTGTTAAGTGTCTGAAGTTGGATTTGAACTCAGGTCTTCCTGACTCCAGGACCTGTGCTCTATTCACTGCACCATCTACTTGCCCCAAGAACAGGAATTCTTAACCCAGTGTCCATGAACTTAAAAAAAAATTTTATGACTATATTTCGAAACAATTGTTTTCCTTTGTAATTGGGGAAATTTAACAAAGTAAATTAAAATACAGTAAAGCATAGATAATGTTAACAGGTAGTTTTCTAAGTCGACATGTGGCCTGGAAGGCATCTTTAAGTCCCCTTCAGTGACCGCCACCAGCCCTTTCTAGTTGAGCCTGGGGTCTCTGCCTTAAGAGCAGTATGTAAGCGCTAGCCGTTAGCTGCTGGCGTGGTTGTTGGCTGTTGTCTATATGGTTCCTGTAGATAGTGATTGTCTTGAGGGCAGGAATTGTCTTCTGCCCCTTTTTCTGTCCCTGGTGCTTAGCGTGGTGCCTGGCCCATAGTAGGTCGTCATTGACTCATGCCTAGCTGAGTTTCCACTTGAGAGCTGCTCATTCAGTAAGCATTCATTGGGTCTCTCACATGCAAGGCATCGGCCTTGTGGCTGGTGCGTGGGCTGTCTGGGGGGAGTTACTAGTCTAAGGAGAGCCAGATTGGTAAGGGCTTTCAATGTCAAATTGAGGCATTTGTGTTTTATTCCAGGAGGAGGAGGGAGCCATTGAATTTTCTTGAGCGTGGGGGATCTGCCCTCCTTTGCTTCAGACCTGGAGAGGGAAGCAGACGCCGTGAATGGAAGGCAGCATTATCATTAGGGTACATACATGTTCAGTCCAGCCGGCTGCCCGATGCCTTGTCCTGGGTCGGACAGCCACTGTGTTCTGACTCTGATCCGAGGACTTCTAGGAATTCCTCTGTTAATCTGATTGCGAGTTACGTGGCAGTGACATGTGCATGTGAAACTGCTTTGTGTGGTTTGCTTTTATTTCCTTTCAGCCCAAAGCAAAAGGCTCAGTGTGGGGGCGGAGTCAGCCCAGTAGCTGAGCTTGGATGAGACGCACAGAAGCTACAGGTGATGGTGGAATGAATGGGCCCTTCCTCCTGCAGGGTCATGTCCTGGGACAGCTCCACAAGCAGCAGCTGAGGGGACACTGAGACTCCAGCCTGTGGGGCTCCAGCACACGGAATTTGTATTTTCTTCTAAACTGGTCAAGCCTCATCAGCTAACAAAAAGCTACTGATTTCTCTCCTTTTTGCTTGATTTTTCTCAACATATTTTCTCTCCTTCCTCTCTTGTGGTCCCAAGAGTGACCCAGTGTAAGAAATGAGAAAAACGTCAACAAAATAAAACATGCGACAAGCCTGACATTTTATATGTGTGTATACATGCATACATATATATGCATTGTACACACATTCACAGGCACATATGACTTTGTGTAGTATTTGTATACACACATGCACACTCATGAGCACACACTTTTATAGAAATAGACACGCATATACACACTATGCAGACACTATACACACATGTATATATAAACATATGTGCATACACCTAGCAAGGTACATGGCGTGTACACATGTGTTGCATGTAAACACACACGGTGCATGTATGTATGCAGGTATGGCTCCATATACACAGATATGACTATATATACACAAGCATTCGTAATATACTAAATATACATGCTTGCATCTGTGTATGTGCATAAATACATGCACATTTGTATATTATATGCATACATGTACACTAAACAGATGCACAATACATGTGTGTGGTTGTGCACACGTGTGTTTTATCATGGCAGTTCGCGTAACACAACACACCTCCATGTGCATGCACACACATTCATCTGTATTATATACATACACACATGTGCATATAAATAGATGCTTGTGTATAATACATGCATCTACATACATATATACATGCTACATGCAGGCATACATTTTGTACTATGTGTATATAAATATGCATGTTTGTGTATTATGTGTATATACATAAACATGCACATTTGTGTGTTATGTATATGCACACATCTGTATAAAAAGGCAGATTCATGAATCACATACATACATGTTCATGTACACACACGTGCACACACATGAGTCTCCCATCGACCACTCATTCTCGTGTCTCCTCCTTGGAGGACAGACCGAGTCATTAGAGCTGCTGAATTTCTTTTCCTTTCTCTCTGTTCTCTGTTTACATGGTCATAACCATTGTGTATATTAGTTTTCCTGGTTCTGCTTCCTCCACCATGTATCAGGTCATATAAGCCTTCCCATTTCAGCAGTTTTTTTAAGCTAACAGTGTCAGCCTGGTGGAGCAGGAAGAAGGCAGGCCTGGGCGTGAGAGGCGCGGGGTTCATATCCTGGTTCTGAGGCCTGCCTGCTGGCTGGGAGTCCTGGGGTCACAGTGATTTCTTCACCCTGGCTGTGGGTTTCCTCATCTATGAAATGGGGGTTGGGTTCCATCTCCAGGGTCCTGGCCAGCTCTCTGTCTGTGTCCCTGGGGATGGAGACACCAAAGCTGGGATTGGTTTGGAGGCCAGTCTTTTTTCACGTGAATGTCCCTTTGTTGGCTCTGTGAGGGCATGAGGTGCCCAGGGTGTCTGCCCTTTGGCAAGAGGACGGTATTTCATGCTTTCTTTTATTTCTTCTGAATGTACTGTAGGGTCACTGGGGCCTGGTTGGTTTCTTCCCTTAAATGATCTCAGTAACGGTCTCTAGTTCATTAAATGGCTTTGTTCCGTGGACAGGAAATAGTTATGTTTGTACAAGTTACACAATCCTGCTAAAAAGGGGGGGGGGGGCGGGACTGGGTGGGTAATGGAACCAGGAGGACTGGCCTCTGATCTCTTCTCCAGGATTACTCTTGGCTCAATGACCCGGCTGCATGAGTCAGGTCACTCCAGTTGGCACCGTCTGCCCATGGCTGCCTGGGTCAGCGCGATGTCCAGTGCCCAGGTGCCCCCGCCAGGCCCCTTACTTGGGGTTCCAAGGTTGAGTTCAGGCCGTGCAGCTCAGACTTTTTTTTTCTTTTTCCCAGAGTTTATTTTTATGTGCAATAAAGGATTTGCCCCGAGGCTGTTGTAGGGCTGGGCAACAATTAAGTTGTCAGCCCCCCTGGTTTGTAAGCTGTTTGTGAATTTATTTTTTCCTTTCCAAGGGTTGGCAGGATGCCTCCATCTCTCCCTCTCGCTGACTTTGGGGTCTGTTCTCCAGCCCCCAAATCATCGCCTTTCTCTTAAGATGTTTACGATTTTCCCTTCATTAGTGACCCTCTTTGCTTGTCTTTGGGCACGGTTTCCATGATGTTGCTTCTGTAGTTCTTTGAAAGAAGTTAGAAAAGGAAGTTTGACGGGGAGAAAAGACACCAGGGAATGATGCAGTATTGGTAGAGACAGAAAAATAGAAGAAGGAAATACTGGAAAAATGAGAACAATCCCCCCCCCCAAAAAAAACCAACCAAACCCCCAGCCCTTTTCCCTCTCCAGTTAACCCTGACCCACTGTAGTTGTTAATTATCTTTTGTGCCTGCTTTTCTTCTCTTGACGATTTTTGAAGGAAGATGGCTTCAGAAAGCACTTTCTTACCTTTTACATTTTTTGTTCCTTCTCATTTCTTAGAGACAGTGTGGTGTAGTGGGTAGAGAGCCAGGCTGACTCTCCAGACCTACTTCTGTGTGTCGAGGAACCACCCATCACTTTGCCCTGATCACATCTCCTATCTTTTCCCACCTGCTTAGGGTAAGGTACCATTTGCAGTGTTTTCAGGTCATTCGTGAGGAATCTTAAGACACTTACCAGGCATCTAAGCAGGAACTCACAAGTGGTCAGAAAAACCCAAAACCCTATTCCCCTGCAAAATATTCCCAGGGAGCAGTTTATTCACCTGTGAGATGAGAACCATTGTTAACTTCATGGTACTTTTGTTATTTGGAATCTTATGGCCTAAAATGGAAGTTTGTGCTTGTTGGTCATTTTGTAAGGAATTCCAGCCAACATGCATCGTACGTATACTGAATAGTGAAGTCTCCCATGTGATGGCAGTGTAACATCAAACCCAGAGATTTTTAATTTTAAATTTAAGTTTCTCAGATGGAGTAGTTATCTTAGATTTAGATCTGGAAGAGGCCTCAGATCATCTAGTCTGACCCCCTCTTAAAAGATGAGGGAGCAGAATTTCAGTGACTTGTCCAATGTCACACATCAAGTCATGTCAAAAGTGGGATTTAAACCCAGTCCTTTATCTCCAGAATCCATGCCCTTTCCACCATACTAACTCTGCCTCTATGTCCTCTAATCGCCCAAATTCCTGGCCTGAGAGATTCTTTTACAACTTTGGAATCTGAAGAAGAAACTTGGGAAGGGTCCCTAGGAATTACTGATTGGTGTTTTGGCTTCTTGGGAAATGATGATTAATCTCCCAGTTGATTCATATCTTTGAATGTATGTGGATGTATAGGCCCTAGTGATTGGCGACAGTAAGTGACTGGTGGATTTTCTAGGTTTATTCCCATTTTTGTCAGAGGCCTCTTGAGAAGCTATTGTTATATTTATTTTAATTATTGTTATTGTTATTTTTTAAAATTTTAAAAAAAATATTCATTTATTTTGCTTTTTGGAGGGGAGAGGGCAGGGCAATTGGGGTTAAATGACTTGCACGAGGTCACACGGCTAGTAAATGTTAAGTATCTGAGGCCGGATTTGAACTCAGGTCCTTCTGACTCCAGGGCTGGTGCTCTATTCACTGCACCACCTAGCCACCCCAATTACTGTTATTTTTAAACTAATTGAAGAGTGATAGGTTTGAAGCTGGAAGGGACCTTAGAGGGCCTTATAGTCCAACCTCCTCATTTTGCAGATGAGAAAACTGAGGCCCAGAGAGCCTAAGTGAATTTCCCAAGGTCACAAAGTTGTCAGAGATGACATTTTTTGTTTTTGTTTTTGTTTTCAGGGGTGAACTTTCAACTCCTCCAGAACCAGTTTTCTTT
Organism: Petaurus breviceps papuanus; assembly: GCF_028583685.1. Classification (NCBI taxonomy): domain Eukaryota; kingdom Metazoa; phylum Chordata; class Mammalia; order Diprotodontia; family Petauridae; genus Petaurus; species Petaurus breviceps. The sequence continues at coordinate 32,861,481 of NW_027185759.1, forward strand.
CCTCTCTATACTGTTGGCATTTGAGATTCTTAATCATTTGTCTGTCTTTCGCACCTCTGGTCCTTTCCACAACTTTGACAAGCTATGTGGAGGCCCTGGTCTCCCTTTGAAAATGAGGCGTTTTCCAGGTTGGGGTGGGGGAGGCACAGGGTCAGCCCCATTTGCTTTCAAGCTCAAGTTCGGTGATTTATGGGGAGCCCAGGCAGTCCCAGCAGGGTGCTGACCCCAGGAAATTGCAGCAGGGCTCCTGAGTGTCTCTTGGAGGTCTGAAACGTGACCCTCCATTCTCCTCACAAGCTTAGCCCTTGTATGGCTGGCTTTAGAAACCAGGGGACCTTTGAAGCTCAGGTAGTTTGTCTCTGCCTATGAAACAAGATCGCACCCCATAAAATGCTTCTACCTCCCGTGTGGCTCCTCTCGGCTGGGGTTCACCAGTGACCAGATCAGTGCTCAGTCTGCTTGGAACAGCGAAAACTTTCTTTCTTGAATTTGGAAGCACTTTCTGTTTCTCCAGCATCTGTAAAACTCCGGGGAGCCCCCGAGTAGGAGATGAGGTGATCCCCAGGCTGTGTGTGAGCAACGTGGCAGGGGATAAGTTGTCATTTACTGGGAAGAGCCATCCCTGAGTCTTGGCCCCAAGCCGGGATCGGCTCCAGATGGTCAGAAAGGATTTCTGCACTCGAGTCACAGATCCGATGGCAGTGATAACGTGGGGCTTGTCTGGTTTCTGGCTGGCCTTCTCCCTCTTCGTTGGGATTTTCTTTGCAGAGTGGGGGGGACTTGGCTGCTGCAGAATCATATGGATCACGTAGGCAAACCTTAATGTGCTGTGTAACAGTGAGTTATTATTGAGCACTTGATAAGCTTTTATTAGCCTCCAGAGGAGGAAAAGTTGATGAGGGATGTCTTCATGGAGCTGGGAGTCCAGAGCTGAGGTGGTCCCTTCTTTTGGTGTCCAGGACCCCTTTGGTAGTCAGTCTGGGGAAGCTAGGGACCTCTTCTCACAAGGATGGTTTTCAGTGTGAAAAATAAAATAATGGATTGCAAAGGAAAACCAGCTCTATTGAAATAGTTGTTTTAATATAACCATGTATAAAAAGAAACATATTTTAAAAGAGGTCACAGAAAAGTCCTGCCCATTCTACAATAAATTAATAGATTATTAGATCCAACCTTTACACATATGAGGTCCAGAGGGGAAGACATGTATCCAGCGTGGAAGCTGAGATTCCAACCCAGTTCCTTTGATGCTATAGCCAATCAGGCAGTAAATATTTATTAAGTCCCTGCTATGTGTCAGGTGTTGTACAGAATCAAAATAAAAAGTTTCCTGCCCTCAAAGAGCTTACATTCTGTCGGAGAAGATAACTTTTATTCCAAATGTGCTTATACAGAATATCTGACACAAAGTGATTTGAACATTTGTCCTTAAGGTTTGGAAAAAGCTTTGGGTGTATTATCATCTCATTAGACATAAACTCACCAGGAGAATGTTGCTGTTAAAGAGATGGACCTTGGTTTTAGGGAGAAGCGTGGGGGTCATTCCAAGAACGTGACAGTTTCCCAAAGATGTTCCATTCCAGTGGGCTCTCCTCCCCAAGTCTGGGACACCTTCCATGTGCATTTCTGGTGTCTCTCTGAGATAATGATAATGTTCACCAGTGAATGGGCTCTTCTAACTGCTCATTAATCTAGATGGCAGGCATTATTTATTCACTTTATTAAAATCATAAGAGCTGGCCTCTATGTGGCTCTTTAAGATTTACATATCTTTATCTCATTTGATTTTCACCACAACCCTGGGAAATAGGTACTGTTATCATCTCCATTTTACAGATGGGGAGAGTAAGACTGAGTGAGGTTATACAATAGTATCTGAGGCAAGATTTGGGCTCTGAGAGATAGGCCACATTCATAAAATACTCAGGGATAGAAAGCAACTGTGAATTCATAGGGCTAGGGCTGGGCACTAACCTGGGATTTCATCAGATGTGTGAGCTGCACTCCTGAGTGCCTTTGAACCAAATTAAAAAGGAATTGGGAAATACTTAACAAAATAAATAAAAATGCAGTAAAACGTAGATAATTTCACTCTTTAAAAAAAAAAATGTGTTTTCAGTCAGCGGCAGGCCTGAAGGATCCTTGCGCTTAAGCTGGAGCCCACAGGTTGTGACCCACTGGAATATTTGAGATCTTGGGGGATGGTAGGTTGTCTCCTTTGGTGCTTGGTGCCAAATTGGAGGGGAAATTTGGTTTTCTGCTCTCTGTTTTGTTTTGAGTACAGGAGCCTTCTCATTCTTGGGACCAGGAAAAACCCCAGAAATACAACTCCATTGAGGCAACTTGAAATAGTAAAGAGGTCCCAGGTTCTGGGAGTCAGGGGTTGTGGGTTCAGATCCTGGCACTGCTGTTTGACCTTGGGCAAGTTATTTCACATTGGTAGATTCTGCATCCTCATTTGCACAGTGGGCAAGCTGGACTTTATGATCTTATGACCTTTTCCTAGAGAAATATGGACTCCTTCCCTCCCCTCTCGCCACTCCCTGTTCCCCCCCAAGACATACAGGTTTTTAAAAAGACTAATGCCAACGTTCCCACCCTATGGGCTAGCTTGAAGGCTCTGGAATACAGACCATTTTTTTCTTTCCGGCACTTTGGACTTGTCAAGAGTTGAACTTTTGGTCCAGTGTGGTCCTGGGACTGAGAAGGATCATTTGTAAGAAACTTGCTCTCAATAACTGTTGTGGTTATTGAGTAACCTGGGAAAGCCAGGGGAAACATTACCAAAGCTTTCTGTTTTCTAAGAAAATGCTGCTGACCCAGGAAATGACCTTGGGTTGAGTCTTGTAACAAAGCATTAAAAAAAACCTCAACAACCCACCTGATTAAGAATTTTATGTGGTGGGACCCAGGGAGATAGGCATCACAAGTAACTCTTATAAAATTGGCTGTTTAATGGATTGTACCAATACCCAGCCATAGGAAGGCTTTCTAGGCACCGGCCTTGAGGAATGAAGGTGTTCTTCTCAGAAATCAGACTTCTCTTGTGGTTGGGGTTTGGGATCTGGGAGAGAAACCTTATTCCAAGGGGGAAAAAATAGTGGGAAAATTTCCATAGCATAGCACAGGGGGGAAAGGTCTAGACTTGCAGTCAGGGGACACAGGCTTTAATCCTGGCTCTTGAGCTTGCCCCCGAGGCAGCGTGTCTAGGGTCACTGCACAGTATTTCCCTCCACACCAGCCAGACTGGATTCCTTGCTGTTCTTTGGGCATGAGGTTCCATTTTACAGCTCCAAGCTTTAGTAGGAACCCTCTCCCCCCAGGCTTTTCTTATAGCTTTTTCTTGGAGCCCCTAGCTTTGTTGAGGGCATCATCTATTCAATGCCCATCTTGACCATCCTTAGATGTTATCCCCGTCTTCTTCTCTTGTCATTTTAGGGTCTATTTTGTATTATCCATAAGCTCCATGTTTCTGCTGTGGAATGTATCCCTTTTCCCCTTTTTGTCTTCTAGTAATACCCTCACCCCCCCCCCATCCCCCCATGCCTTATGGAAGGCTTGGTATATGGCCACTTAATGAAACACACGTTCAGTGGATGGAAAAATAAATGCATAAATTCTACAAGCTTTGCTTTCATCTTCTTCAAAATGAAAAGATTGGACAAGGGCCCCTTCCAGCTCTCACCTGGAAGATGCCCTGTTTGGCCAGTGCCATGGAGCGCGTGAGAGGCCTTTAGGTCTGTGCTCTGGCCCAGATGCTTCTTAACCTGGATTGTCACCTCCCACCTCTCTGGACCTCACTTTCCTCATCAGGACCATGAAGGGGCTGGCCCGGAAGCCCTTGAAGGCCTCTCTCTCCCTCTAAGGTCAGGATGAGTTAATGTTAGTTCTAGGATTCAATAGTAGGTCCCTAAGCTCTGTCCTTTGGGCTATGACCCACTGCAGTTTTGTTGGAACCTGTGGGATGTAAGCCCCTAGAGAATAGCAACTGTGTTTGTTATTGTGATTGTTGTGGTTTTGTTTTTTGTATCCTCAGCACCTAGAGACCACCATATAAGAGTGCTTCTTATATGGTAGCATGGGATGGCATTGAATGATGGTGTGGGCAAAGTAACTTATTGATTGAGAGTGGATTGAGAACCCTGAAGAGCAGACTACATCTTAATATTATCCGTGATCAATTGCATTTTTATTTGTTTTGTTAAAGATTTTCCAATTACATTTTAATTGCATTTTGGCAACACTCTGGTGTGTTGTGGCCCCTTGTGTGACACCTCTGCCCTAGACGAGTCTTGAAGACTCCAGTGTACAGATAAGGGTCTCACCTGTGTTGGTAGAGGGAGTATCCTCACCCAGGAGTTCTCTGTACTGTTGAAAACAATGGGCCTCTTAAAGGCCCCCTGTTTTTGCTTTTTTTCCAGGGGGTGAGGAGTCAGGTTCAATTTAAAGATGAATACCTGTACTGTGGCCTCAGAGCTGTTGTACACCAACAACTTCTTCCCTTTCTCCTCTTCCATCTGTCTTGCTTTCCAGGAGAGCCGGCAAGCTAGTTGGCCTATGCTTTCTCTTCCTCTTAAACCCTTATATCCTGTCTGGGCTCCTTGCCACATAAGGCATGGGCGTTACCATCCGACTGGACGGAAGGTTTAGACTTGTCTCTTTGGTAGGAAATGCTGGGCAGTCCCAGCATGGGTTTTTGAAAGTGCTTTGGGCTGTTCAGAGATCGCCTCTACAAAAATAGTTGTGATTTCCAGAGGAGTGCCCTGACTTCTTGTTGACTTTTCTGAGACCCATCAAAAAAGTACAGACAGAGGGGTAAGAAGGCAAGCTTGTGTCTTTGGGGTCAGAGGCTATTTCAGGTGCATAAAGTTGTCACCAGAAATTTTCCACTGTATTACAAATATGTGTAACTTACTAATCTGGGAAATGTATCTGTATCCCCTGTGCTTGGGCTTTCCTTCCTTCCTTCCTTCCTTCCTTCCTTCCTTCCTTCCTTCCTTCCTTCCTTCCTTCCTTCCTTCCTTCCTTCCTTCCTTC
>NW_027185759.1:32866527-32884494 GCF_028583685.1 Petaurus breviceps papuanus
TTCCTTCCTTCCTTCCTTCCTTCCTTCCTTCCTTCCTTCCTTCCTTCTTCCCTTCCTTTCCTTCCTTCCTTCCTTCCTTCCTTCCTTCCTTCCTTCCTCCCTCTCTCCCTCCCTCTCTTCCTTCCTTCCTTTTCTCTTTTCCTTGCTTTCAGTTTTGCTCTCACTCTCTACCTTATTCCTTGTCTCCCCTTTTCTTTACTAATGATTAAATGTCAAATATAAATAAAAGATGTTTTTTAAAGAAAATGTCTGAAAGAGGGGATGATTACTAGAGGAAAAGGAAGGAAAGGATGGTCATGATCAAGGGTATAGGTGGAGAAAGCCTTGCTTAGCAAGGGGAGGAGGAGGAGCAGAGGTGGGTAAGGATAAGTCATTTGCTTTAGGTTGGGTGTAGTTTGTGTCAGGGGTTTGAAGAAAAGAGGAGAAGATAATTGGAAATGAGGTAGGGAGTAGGGTATCCTTTTGCTGAACAGCACTGAGGACCCAGGTGAGATTCTTTATACATATATATCCCTTTATAGTGGTCACAATCAGCTTGAGTTCATGACTTTCTCATGCATTGACCAGTTGTTGCAGGGCAAGAGCTGATAGCTGTAGGCAGGGATGAGTGTTAGTGGGTGAGGGTCTAGTGAAGGAGGTGGTGGTGGTAATAGTAAGGAGATCTCTGCAGTGACTCATGAAATAGGGGATAAAGTCAAGTTCATTAAGAGACGGTGAGTTGGATTCGATTATCAAGGGTCAAGAGAGTAGTGATCATGCTGTGGCCAAACAGCAGATATTGGGAGGGAGGACAGGATAGGAGGATGAGGCCCAAGGGTGCCACCGCCCAAGTGGAGGGTCTTGGACGGGATGTTCTGTAAGACCATGAGAGCCAAGGTGACGTGGCCAGGTTCATCAGAATGCTGAAGACTGAGGGATTGTCTGGTCATGGTGTTAGAGGGCCTATCAACCTAGTGGTGGAAGGGACAAAGGGGCTGGCTTTGGAGGCATGTGACGACCTCGATGACTGATTAAATCACCTCACTCTCTTCATCCGTAAAATGTAAAAAGTTGAACTCCTCGGCTCCCTCCCAGCTCTAAATTTATGACCCTCTTTATTTTGAAAATCCCCAGGAAAACTGAAAACAAACGTCTTTCTTGATGAGTCTAAAATATATACATGCAGAGTAAATGACCATGATGAATCACCGAGCTGTAATTCCATCAAGGCTTACATAAAATATGAAACACCATCTCCAGTGGGTTTTGTGCAGCCACGGCAGCTGCTTGGTGGAATGAGGTGATATCATCATCTGCTCAAAATGACTTGTTTTAAAAATATTTATTCAGTTTCTCTAGAGAATGGCCAGTTCTCTGCTCTTGAGAGCCAGGAGGGACTTAGAGGTGGGCCTTTCCAACCCTCCGTGGAGGAGTCCTTATTCCCAGAGTCATTTCCTGTGGCAACTTTATTCCCCCATGTTTCAATAAATCACAAAGTTTTGGCTTAGGGCTCCCCAGAACTCTTATTTGGCCATTAGGAACAAAATCACTCCTTCCTTGAGACAATACTTGTGGACTGGCTCGGAGTTGGTAACAGCATTTGAATCCTGACCTAGCCTTTCATTAGCGTGTGACCTTGAACAAGTGTTAACACCTTTGTTCCTCAGCTTCTTGGTCTACGAAATGGAGGGATGGTGGCATCCAGGGGATGGAGCAGAGAGCCATCATCCACTTGCAAAAATTCTCCTCTTCTAGATATCTAACTCTGGTTCCCACAATTTAATTGTAAGGCCCTTGAAGGCAGGTGTCTCTATGGATTCTCTCTCCATCCAGAAGTATGGAGCACACAGTAGGTCCTCTGATTGCTTATTTGAGGTAAGGTAACCACCTCATCTCTCCCAGATCATGCCAGGGTAACCTTCACATCCATCACCAAGCAGAGCCATTGATTCAGATTGGTTGCTTAAAAAACCCCCAAAACACAGTCTCAGAACCTGGCACATAGTAGGTGTCTCATAAATGTTTGTTGATTGATTGATTGATTGATTGATGGGACACCAGAGTCCACCCACCCCTTTTAGTTTACTGGTGAGATCACAGAGGCCAGAAGTCATTAAGTAACATAGGTAGGAAGTGGTCCTCAAGGTGAGACTCCCCCTGACATCTCCCTGCAGGAGAGTGTAAGTGCTGTGAGGGCAGGGACTGTCTGTCTCCCTTGTGGGTTTATGTTCATGTAGTAGACACATTTCTCTTTCCGTTTTGGAGCAAACCAAGTTATTTGGGTTTTTATTGTTAAACAGGCAATTTATTATTATTGAGTAGATGCTTAAGGGTTGTACTTCCTGTTCCTCAGGCTGGGGCCAAATGGAACAAGCCGTCTAATCCCTTTTCCATTAAAGATCCTGGTTGTTACTTGGACCAGAGCTGATCTACCCTGCAATTTCCTTTCCGTGGCGCACAGTGGAAAGTCGCAGCACAGTTTCAGCGTGGTTGTAAGCCTTGGTAGGAGAGGGAAACCCAAACCCAGACTGGGGACTTGGACCGCCATCGGTAGGGCTGATTGAGAGTGGATATTAACAACCAACTTAACAATTTCAGAAAAACATCACATTTTTCTTAGGTTGCATCATTAAAACACTTTGCCTTTATTTAAAAAAAAAAAAGTTTCCCCACTTGTAATGGTGTGTTTTACAATAGAAATTGGTGGTTGGGATTATGCAGTTTCTCAGCGATCAGCACTTTTCTAATTAACTGTTATTTGGCTACAGATGTAAAGGGGGGTGGGGAGAAGGAGGAGGCGGCTGTGGTCACTAATCTGGGTTTGTTGTAAAATGGAAACAGAAATGTTAACAGTGAAATCAACCCTTGTATGTCCAGATGTTTTTACAAAATAGTTCGCATCCGCCCCGTCCCTCAGTCTTCTTGTATTTACTGTGGATGCCATCTTGGTATTTGAACTGTTGTGGGAAGAAGACACTTGGAGGCTTGTTTGAATTTTGGAAAACTATAGCTGTTGTGAAGCTTAAGTAAGTTTATGTATGGAAGGTGCTTTGAAACCCTGAAGCATTGTGTTAGTTATTTTAGATCTATGCATCTTTGGCTTGTTCTGTTACTGAGTTGAACAGGTTGCTGTAACTTCATTAGATTATAAAATATCACTAATTTTGGCAAGGAATAGCACTTTTGGTCACTTGATCCTCCCAATAACCCCATGAGGCGTTATTCACCTCATTTTACAAATCAGGCAGCTGAGGCAGACAGAAGTTAAGTGACTTGCCCACAGTCACACATTAAGTAAGGTATCTGAGGCAGAATTCAAACCCATGTCCCTGACTCCAATTCTATCAGCCTAGATGCTACACTGCCTAGCTGTCTAGAATTGGAATGCTGAATGATTTGAACATTTTGGGCTTTATATTATCCATAAAAATATGGATTTTTTTTAGCAAATTAATAGCATAAACCAGGTAATATTTAGCACGAAGCCCAGTAAATTATTTTTAACACCATCTGAACAACAGGATTGCATTTGCTAATTGGAAATGGTGGTTAGGGAGAATCGGCAAGTGATTTTATGTAAATATACATGTATTTAATTTGCTCTGGGAAAGTCCCAAATGAGCCTCAAGCCTAGGTGTGACAGTTAATTGGCTCACCCACACATCCATGATCACATGGTAGCAAAAAGAATAAAGCCAGTATTAATTCCCCTTCATTAACTGATATATTATTCTTCCTTCTGGGTCAGTAGGTGACTGGCTGGTGTTTTGTGGGGAAAGTGGTGGGGCCAACTGAGGACAAATGGAAGTTTGACCTATAAATTCTCCTTTTTTCTGGTAAGGGTGCCGGTGGTACCTTGTTATCAGGGTTCTACAGCCAACAGCACCCGGGCCAAAGATGGTGCAGGCTGGTTTTCATTGGCATGATCCTGTCACCTCCCACCTCCTGACCCTGAGGAAGGAAGGGGTTGGGACCTTGGCATACTGCTTTTCCAAGGCTGCCAACTCTTGTTGTATATTCTAGGGCAGTAGATTGGCCTTGGTTCTTAAGATGTCACAGACTCCAAATATATTGTGATCTTTTCTTTTACTGGTTACCAGGGACCGATGCGGTTCATTTGTCTTTTTTACACAAGTACTTTCACAGCATGCCTTCATGTTGGGACAAAGTACCACATCTTAAAACTATTGGAGCATCTGAGTGCTACTGTGCAGATTTGGGAACCCATCCCTGCGGGTGCTTCCACCAGTGATCAAGACCCAGCATCAGTCCAAGAATATGAGTGTTAAGGAGGGTCTTTGTTTAGGCAGTCATGAGAAGCACTCTGCAGTTGTCCTAAAAGCAGTCCAGTCTGCATTCCTCCTCCTGCCTGGTCCTGGACCTGAAGTTCTGCAGGGACCTAAAGCTCCCTGATGCTTTGTGGTGGGTTTCACCAGCCAGTTGTTATGGACTGGACCCAGTTCAGGCCAGGCTCTTGGTGGTTTAGGTCCCATAATAGAGCCAAAGGTCATGGAGCAGTGCTTTTGTCATAGAAGGACATTCGACAAAGGCCTTGGTTTATGACATTACAGCTTCCCAGTGTTAGTCATGCTTTCCAGCCATGGTCAGAAGTCCCAGAGGGATCACTGGAACCTGCCATGGCCTTTTATGCTCAGGGGCACAGGAAGCCACACCAACACCCCTGGCCAATGCCAGACCAATAACATGGGGCAGAGTACCAGGGACATCTAGCCTAGCCTCTGTGGGTCCCAGGAAGTAATTCCTTTCTGCCCCACTCATAGAACTCTCAGTTAGTAGTACCATTCATGTTACAGACTTGTGGGAGGCATTCTGGTGGGAAAAAAATGATTAATTTGCAGTCAAGCAACTTGTGTTTCAATTCTGTCCATCTCTTACTGCTAAGTTTCTTCTTCTGTGAAATGGGGGACTTTTGGTCAATAGCCTATGAAGCTCCCCTTCCTGCTTTAGAGCTAAGGGTGTGCATGTGTGAACTTGGGAAAAATCACATGTTTCCTTAAGCCTTATTGTCCTCACCTGTAAAATGGGAGGCTGGAGATTGGACTAGGTGACCCATCATGGCCCTTCTGGCTCTGAATCGTTGATTATGTAATCCTACATCAGATGATAAAATCTTGAAAAGCTCATGGGACTATGATGAAATCCTCTGTGGTGCCTGTGAGGGTAAACGTTGGACTGGCTGGGATGGCACGTGGTCCTTCCCGAGGAGATGCTGGATGACCTCTTATTTGCTGGCGATGCATAGAGCTATGGGGTTGGTCTTGGTGGGTTCAGAGCAGATGTAGTCTCTGAAGCATCTCCCAAATCTGAGTAGAAAAAGCAGTTAAAGATCCAGAGATACCACCTGGGTAATTCACTTTTAATTGTTCTGACGGTGGTTTCCTGGGTAGGAGCCTAGATTTGGGGCTGGCTGGGACTGGAGAGATCCATATCTAGTCCAGCCCCTTTTTTGTTTGGAAACTGAGGTTAAGCAGCTCGCCTGCATCACTGTGGCCGGTGAGAGAACCCAGATTGGAACCCGGGGCTCCAGATCTAGCCGTCCCTCCCTGACTCCTCCCGGCTCTTTCTTTCCTGCAGATAGCTGCTCACTCTTGACAGCGGCCACCTCTTCTGCTGGCCTTAATGTTGAGTCGTCAGGATACAGTGGTTAAGGATACTGTGGGTCTGACTTTGGAAACCTTTGCAAAGGAAATGCCTCTCTTAGTTTTCCTCTTTCTCATGTAACACACGCACATAAATGCTGACTTGTTGACAGATCTTCTATCTCTCCAAGCCATGCAAGAAAATTCAGGCATAATGAAGCCAGGTTTCATTTTCAGTGCGACCACCACAGAAGTCAGTGCCACGTAGAAATCTAGAACATACGTCCAGCTAAGGCTAATTATTGTAATTTTTTTCTTTATGCCGATGAAAAGGGAAGGAGTTGATTGTTTTCCACCCGCCATCATGAGGGCCTAAAACAAAGGCAATAGAACAGCCAGACAGTGACAGGTTTTGGATTTGCTGCACTCAGTAGAAGGACTGAAATATGTCTGTAGTCCCGGCCGTTAGCAGTTAAAAGGCATCGGACTGCTATCAGGACTGCCTGCTTAAATGGAGGACTTGGCGTCTTGGACCCAGTGCTCAGGCTCCATCACTAAGGTCTTCTGAATGCCTCGAATGCTGGAGAAGGGTTTCATCATAGTGGAGAATAAGCAATGAGGTGGAGACATTCAAGGCCTTTTCGCTAACTTCCTCAGTGGTCCTTGGAGTGAAATTGGAACTTGGGCAGGTCACCAACTCATTTAGAAGGGGTGAATTGTGAGCTGCCAGGCTTCCTTTGAGTCAGTAGTATGGTTGGCAGGCAGAAAAGCCGATTGGATCTTGGGCTGCATTATGAAGTAAGGTGGCCTCTCTGTCCTCTGCTCTGGTCAGACTGTGGCTGGAGTACTGAGGTCAGTCCTAGGTACCTGTTTCTTAGGAAGGGCATTGTAAGCTGGAGGTCTTCCAGAGGAAGGCAGCCAGGATGTGGAGGGGGCTTGTAATCATGTCATAAGAGAATCAGTTGGAGGAACTGGAAATGATTGGCTTGGGAGAGAGGACTTGGGGGAGTGGCGAGGCAGGACACGCCGGCTTTGCACACGCGTTTGAAAGACTGCTTCGTGGAAGGGGGATGAGTTTTGGACTCTGGCAGGAGGAGGAGCCGTGGGTGGAAGATACACAGAGACCAGCTCAGGCTGTTTATTAGGGAAAACTTCCTAATGATTAGAGCTGGCCAAAGGTGGAACAGGCTCTCTGGAGGGGGTGGGTTCCTTCTGTTGATAGTCTTTGTCTCCCCACCATGTTAGAATGGAAGCTTCTTGTGGGCAGCAACAGTTGTTGCCTTTCTTTGTATTTCCATGGCTGACACATAGTAAACAACAAATGTTGTTGATTGATTGTTTTATTGATTGGTCCGGATATGCCTTCAAGCATTGGAAAGGCTGTCTCAGAGGAGTGGGGTTAGGTTTGTTCTGTTTAGCTACGGAAGGCAGAGCCGGGATGGAGGGGTGGATATTTCAGAAGACGCAGATTGCCAGGGAAAACTTTCTAGGGCTTGGAGCTGCCCAAAAGGTGAAGTGGGTTGGGCTGTCTTGAGTGGTGGTGGGTTCTTCCCCATTGGAGGTCTTCCAATGGAGGCTGGGTGTGTTGTAGAGGGTGTGTATTGGATTGTGTGGCCTTTGGTGTTGTGAGATTCTGTGATAAGGAAAAAATACCAGCAGGTATCAGTCAGTCCTCACCTGGGCTGCTGACTTCTTGTGGGCCATCAGCAAATTGTTTTCTCTCTCCCAACTGTGGCTTCCCTCCTTGTGGAGATGGGAGTGGTGAGCATTAATGAGACTGTAAGCATAAAATGGTCTGACCTCTTAAAACAGGAAGGCGCAGGGAATCAGAGTTGATCCATGCCACGCAAAAATGACTTCTTCTTATTCATGGGACCAAGTGTAGCACTGATGGGTCCCCGTGGAATGTTGGCTTCCTACTTCTCCGCAGCAGTGAACCCTCAGTCTGTGCATTTTGAGGGGGAGACTTCCTGTGTTAGCTTTGCCTGACTGAGACCCTTTGTAGCTTCGTGACCCCCTGGAGAAGTCACTAACCGTCTCTCTGCCTCTGTTTCCCTATTAAAAAATGGTGATAATAATGAGGCCTGTGTCACAGTCATAGGACTGTGGTGAGGTAGGATAACCTATATGAAATGCTTTGCAAGCCTTAAAACTGTACAAATGATAGGTATTATCATTTCTAAGAATGGTTTAATGCATACTGTCTCTCTTGACTCCTTCAAGTGGTACAGGGACATCACTGTTCTAGAGAGGGTTATGGCTGCTGGCTGTATTTCAGCACAACTGGTCAGAGAATGAAGTCCGTTACTTGGAGCTATGATTTCCTGTTGACTTAATTGGAGATGTTTCCATCTGCATGGGATCCAAGTGCTCCTAATTACAGATTTCTGCCCTTGATGTTCAGAAATCAATGGAAGCCAGAGGATTCAAAAGGGTATAGAGGTCACACATGGCCGAGTGACCGCTTGTTGAGTGGGTCCTCTGGGAGTATTTTGGGGTATACATTGGACTCAGTGACCTCTAAGGTTCCTTGTGAGTCAGAAATTCTCTGACTCTATAATCACACAGATCTCTCCCCCTTATTTTCCATAAGATCTGTCACCTGATTTTATAAATTCCTTAGCTGAAGAATTCTGTAGATTAGCATCAATATACTCAAAGACTGAAATAACATCTGGTGGTTGCAGAACTTTTGTAGAAAGTGAGTACAGAATGGAGTTCTTGCTATCCTGGAGGTCGATTAGCAGTAACCATCAAAGATCTTGTCTAAAGATTATGAAGGGAGACCTCATAAAGATGATGTGTATTATTATCATTAATTATCATGTATGTTAATTATCAAAGTTTGAGGTTTTAAAGCACTGATGTGTGCATCAAGTTGGTTTAGAGATTGCTAGATAGAACTGCAAGAAAACTCAGCAGAAACCAAGGCCTAATTAGTTAATCAGCAAGCATTTAATTAATCCCCTACTCTTCATTGGCTGCAGTGTTAGGTGCTGGAAAGGCTTTCTTGCCCTCAAGAGCTTGCCTCCTGCTAGGTGGACACAGCATGATCAGCCCAAGGTCCTGAGCCTTGTTTTATCATAGTGAATGGCAGATCTGGAATCCAGGGCTCCATCAAGGCCTGGGGAGAACAAGGCATGTGAGGTCTGCTTGGAGACTGAGAAAAAAGGAAGTTGGTTGTTTTGTAAGTCACAGGCCCATGAAACTTGGCAGGACCCAGCCGGGTCAGTGGCCGCCTCTCACATGATTGTTTACTGAGTAGGGGAGCGGAGCCTGTGACAGAAATACAGAAGTGACAATTGGTGTCTTCCGGCATTGAGATCCGCCAGGCCACTTTGGGCTGCCAGCTTCCTACTCATAATGAAAGTGTCTTGCTTTGAGTGTGTAAAGGATGCGTGTGTGTGTGTGTGTGTGTGTGTGTGTGTGAGAGCGCGTGCATGGTGGGGGGTATGAAATGGGAATCCCTGCAATGCACTAGTCAAGGCTGCCTGTTTCAATAAATTGGACTTTAATATTTTAATTGAACGGCGAACTAATAAAAGAACCCCATCCAATGAGTTAACTAGCAACAAAGAGTTATGAATTATGGTGACTTGGCAAAAGATGGTGACCCCCTTTCCCAGGCTGAGTCTCAGTTTTCTAGTCTGTGGTCAGGGTTTGAAAGAAGCAGGGCAAAGAGCCCCACCCCTCCACTTGGCATTAATGAATTTATTTCAGGTTTTATATCAGTGCCTTTTCCATCATTAACTTCTCACACATCGAGCCCTTCCTTATCACAAGGACCATTTAAGCAAAGCCAAATATGACTCCATCTCTCCGTGCGTACCCCATTTCACAGCCTCTCTGCCGAGAGGAGCAAGATGGATTTTCCCATTTCTGGAATAATGATGCATTTTAAAGAAGCGAACCAAGCGATTCTCCTTTTTCACCTGTGCTTTAATAGGATTCTCTGTGTGTTTCTGGATTCTGTCCTGAGGATTTGGGTCTTAGCTTGGAGGGGATGGGGGATGCAGGAAAGGTGGGGAGGCAAGGCTGAAGTTGTGCAGATTCAGGCAGACCCACCTGCTTCACTCTACCCACCCCATCTCCCTTCCTAGAGCAGGGAGGGAGGCGCATTTCCTTATCTACTTCCCTGGCTTTCTGCTTTATTTATAAGGGCCTCCATGTAATTTTTTTTTTTTACAGAATCTCAGAATGAGACGTAATTCCAGAGGTGATCTACTCTAAAGATTCCTGTGTTTTGTTTTTTTTTCTTTCAGTCTTGGCTCTGAAAAATAGGTCAGGAGAGTGGTCAAGGAAATAAAAAAGGGAGAAGGTCTCTGGATTCATTGGGGTCATTAGGATATGATGGAAATGTTCCAACTCTTTCTGCTTGCAAAGTATCATTTTACACTAGTTCATTGGGAAAGAAATAATGAGCCTCCCTCAAGTATTTGGTTTATGGTGAGGCCAGGGAATGATTTGAAAGGGTGCTGGATTTGGAGTCGGTCAAAGGACCTTTCCCGGTTCAAATCCCAGCCTTGCTGTTTGCTACCCTAGGATCTCAAGTAAGAGCCTTTTCTCCTGGGCCTCAGTTCCCCATTTTTAAAACGAAGGGGTCAGAAAGGATGACCAGTGAAATCTCTTCTCGATTTCATATGGGGGAGAGAGAGACAGAGAATGAAATCTGTGTCAGTGCAGGTTAATTCAAACTGTAAAGATACCAAGCACTTTTTGGAAAAGTTCTTGTAGGAGCTAGTTAGGGAAATGGGAATCAGAAGGGAGGGAAAAAGGATGCAGAAAAAAAAAAGGATTTTATTCCCTGTCCTCAATTTGATTTAACTAGCATTTCTGAATATGCCTTCTATGTGTCAGGGGCTGGGTATATGGTCAAAATTGAAACATTCCCTCTCCTAGAAGCGTGTACTCTACTAGGGAGAATAAGAAAACTCAAAATGTATGGAAAAATGGACTTCTCTGTTTGAGGAGGCAGGACACACATACAGGAAATGATAGGGAGAGTGTCACCAAGCCACATGGACAAATGCCAACTCTAACATCGGCTGAATGGGATGGGCCTGATGTGGCTGGGAGGGATTTCCTGGAAGAAGTGACTTTGGAGCCAGGTAATGCAGGGGCATTGAGATGGGGAACAAGGAGGAAAGCCACCTGTGATTTAAATGAAATTCCAAGAATCTTAAATGTTCCTAATTTTATGATCATCAGAAATTGAAGTTTCTCCCTGAAAAAAATAAAAAAAGAGAGAGCAGGGGTATCAGAGTGACCTGATAGACCAGCGGAAGCCTGATTGTTGGATTCTGTAACCTCTAATTAGGCCGATCTTCCTCTCCTTTCTTTTGTAAGCAAACCAAACCTCCAAGATTCATCACAGGGACCCTAACTAAGCACATTTTCTACATGAGAAGCCGGAAGCTTGTGCGGCGGACGCATCCGGGCCGCACTGTGAACTGTGGCATTATTCAGGAAAAATGGCACTGCATTGAGCCCATGGGGTGGAAGTCGTTTACATGGGGAGGCTCCCCACTGGCGGCTTTCTTTACTTGATTCTGGACTCCATAAACACCAGTCAAAGCCTTCGAGATCCAGCTAACAGATGGTGATTTATGCAAGCCTTGTAAACAAAGCCCCCAGAACATCTTTACACCTCATTGATGAATACTCTCTCCTTCCCCTCCCAAAACAGAGATTTTGGCCACCAGTGTGGTTGCCCGAGAGAAGATTAATGTAGGCTATTCTGTGAACTTGTATGGAGCTATGGTGTAGGAGTAATCTTGGAAAAAAGAAAGGGAAAGAGAAGAAAAAAGAAGACTTCCTATTACTCCTGCTTAAAAGAGTCTTGCATTGATTGGACTGGTGAGATAGGGGGATTGGGACTTGAGTCATGGGAGGCAAGGGAAACGTTGGGGTTTGAAGGTACAGTAATCTTGAAGACCCCGAAATATCTCTAAAAGAGAAAGGGGCAGAATAGAGCCCCTCTGGGTCACTTACTGGCTTTTCAGCTAAGTGTGCTCTGAGTAAATGAGATTTTACTGTGTTCTATCCTTCCATTTACCTATAGATAGACCTCCCCTTCTCAAAAATGTTTTCATGCATAAAATAAAGTACTTGGAATTTGGAAATGAATTATATTGAAATACAGATATCAAAATGTATTTAAAAAAAAAACAACTCCAGACAAGTTCAGAGATGACAGGTTCAGAGATGCCAAGTGAAGAACCCCCGTTTTAGGTCTCTTGACATTTGAATCATTATCACAGAGCTTGAAAGCTGTTGATGACTTCTTGTTATGTGACTAGTTGATCTTCAAAAAAAAATTCTGGTTATATTTATCATAATGGAACCAAATATTTGAAACTGCTAAATAAATCATTTGGTCTTCGGTGGTGGGAAAGGTTGGCATGTTGAGCTGGGTTGAGTTGAGTAGGCATCTGAGTTCCTGGCTTTTTTTCTGGTGTCTTGGCTGCCCCCTTGTCTTTTGGACCCTCCTTTCTTTTGTGCATTGCTGGTGTCTAATCCTGCCTCATACTTCAAATTTACATTTGGAAAGGTGAGAGGTGTCTTTGAGGAACTTGGAAGACAGCTTCCTCTCCACCCCATCCCCAGTAAGGACAACATGCAGGCGTCCGTAGTAGGCCTGATTATAACCACATCTGTTGACAGAGTGGTCAGAGGTTTGAAGAACACACTGTCCCCATTTCTCTCTTTCAACAACCTTTGAAATGCTCTTGTGAAGCTGGGATGTTTCAGGTCGATTGGGGGACCTCAGCAGGGCCTGGCCCTTGTAGAAGGCCAACGTCTAGATGGGCCCAGATTATAAATGTCATTAAGATAGGAGGCAGAAGATAAATGTGGATAAATCAGCATTTTCCCAGAAGCTAAAACACAAGACTTCAAAAAGTTGGGCTCCAGTGCAGTGCAATCATATGAACCCTGGTAAATATAAACGATTGAGGCAAATGAAATCTGTGTTGCAAACTCGTTATCTTTGATCCCCTTGCTCGTTGGGGAAAAATGCAAAATAACCTTGCATGGAGTGCTTGCTTGCATCCTGGCTGCCCCCCACTTAGAGGCACATTGATTGAGCTGGAAGGAATTTCTGGAGACCCTGCAGTCATGGTGAGGTCCAGAGCAGATTCCTCAGGAAGCTCCTGGAAAGTGTCAGGGCTTAGCATGACTCAATAGCTTTAATTACACTTGCATTTGGATGGAGGGATGAGAGAAGACAACGTGGCATTGAAATCAGCTGAGAGATACACAAAAGCACTTGAGATAATTGGAGAGAAATTTTGTAATGACTATTTTTAAAAGAATGACATCTGAGGATAAGCATCTTGGGTTTCTTCTCATTCCTTGAATGACATCCTGCTTTGGCAGTAGAACTTGATATGGGCTGAAGCCTGGGGAGAAGGAGGGTCAGCAGTGTCAAAAAACACCACAGGGTTGAGCAACTGTTAGCATAAGTTGTTTTTTTTTATAAGTTTGGTGGGACATAAGTTAGGGGTAGGGATGGACGTGGTCAGAAGGGGGAGGAGAAGGCTAGTCTTGGCAGGGTTGGAATTTTTTCAAAAGCACTTATCCACATGAGAATGGAAAATTTTGCCTTGATGGGATTGTGGTAGAGCTGTCTGTGTGTTGCAGAGGTGATCCTTGTTCCAACTCTGAGATTCCGGGACTGTTCTGAGAGATTACATTTGACGTTTTCCTGAAAGTAGACATTGGTTTATTAGCCAAGGAAGGTGGAAAAGTCATTAAGTTGTTGGTTTTGGTGACTTGGACCCGATCTGAGTAGTTTTCCAAATCCAATGTATTTGGTTTGAGACGTACACAAGAATTAGATTCCTTTCTATCCCCCCCCCCCCAAAAAAAAAGGTCGTCAGTTTTTGAGAGATTGAAGGGGGTAGAATGTGGACTGTGTAGAAAACCCTTTGAGATTTGCAAAGTGCTATGGAAATAACTCTTTTATTTCATAAGTTCAAAATAAAATAGATAATTTTAAAAACACAAATATTATCTCATTGATTGTTATAACAACCCTGGGGGTAGGTGCTATTATTACTTACATTTTACAGATGAGGAAACTGAGGTAAACAGGTCAAGTGACTTGACCAGGATCACACAGCTAGTAAGTATCTGTGGCTGGATTTGAATTCAGTTCTTCCTAATTTCAGGTGCAGGACTCTGTGTACCATGCCACCATGGAGTCATGAACCAATATAAAAATCAAAATCAATAAAGAAAGTTAGTCCTCTAAAGCCAATATTGGTCTCATGGAAGAAGGGTTAGCTTTTTTCTGCTTGGCCCCAGAGGGCAGAATCAGTACTGATTGGTAGAGTAGCAGGGACAGATTTAGAGTTTATGTCAAGAAAAAATTCCTAACAATGAGAAGTGTCCCAAAATGGAATGGGTTGCTTGGAAGGCAGTGAGCTCCCTGTCACTGGGAGGGGATGCAAGGGACAGATGACTTTTTGTAAGGTATGTGGTGGAGGGGCTGCTTGAAGAAGCTAGGGCCCATTGGTTGGCCTCTGAGAGATCCTTCCAATTCAGTGATGTTTTGGTTTTTAGTGATTGTGTTTAATTAATGTTTCCATGAAAGCTGACAGTGTTCCATTGGTTAAGGGGATTTTTATCTCTTTGGGGAAGCTGATTGTCTGACGTTTTCCCTTTTGACCAGAATCAGCGGTTGGCTTACAGTGTCCCCCTTTCTATAGATCATGACAGATACTCAGATAAGACTGCTTGACCCGGTGTTCTATATGCCGCTTCCGAGATGCACTGTGGGGAACCCACACATTTGCAGATATTTATGAATCTGGCCAGCTTTGAGTGGACAAGGAAAGGAGATCAGGTTGTGCCATGAGCATCTGAGGCCTTACACACGTGTCAGCCCTGCTGATGAGTTCAGAAATGTTTACCTGCCCTCTTGGCTTTTTCTGAGCACTCTCCTTTTCTTAGGTATAAAGGTAGCAAAATGGATGAATCAGTCTGCTTGGTTCACTTCCTTTTTGTTGTTCCAGTTGCATCCAACTCTTTGTGACCGTATTTTGGGGTTTCTTGGCAGAGATACTGGAGTGGTTTGCCATTTCTATCTCCAGCTCATTTAACGAATGAGGACACTGAGATAAACAGGGGTAAAGTGACTCTCCCAGGGTCACAGTGTCTGAGATAAAATTTGAACTCAGGTCCTCCTGACTCCAGGGTTGGCTCTCTCCTCTCTGTGCCAACAATACAATTGTTAAATGCTTGTCATCTCTGCCTCTTGAGGGGTTATGGAAAGAGCCCCAGCTTTGGAGGCAGAAGACTTGGCTGGGGATCCTCTCTCCGGGCTTTGGTTTTCTCATCTGTGCAATGAGGAGATCAGATGAGATGATTGCCGAGGCCCATTGCAGGTCTGAATCCCATGAAGATGATAAATGGTTATTTGTGTGGCTCTATTTGCTCCAGATGTGGGGCTGTTAAGTTACATTTATAATTATAAGAGGAGCCAAATTCCATCATAAGCTCATCATAGGACTGGGAAAAGATTCTGGCGAGAACATCCCGTCCATCTTGGCGTAGTGGAAAGAACAAGGTATTCGGAGGCTGAGGGTCGGGGTTTGAATCCTGGCCTGGCTCCATGATAATCGTGTGACCTTGGGCAAGTGCCTTCGGTTCTCTTGGCCTCAGTTCCCCCATCTGTGCAAGGAGGAGCTTAGGCTAGATGCAAATCCTACTTGCCTAGGAGGAAACATCCTTCAGATCCCTGGCAAGACGACATTCAAAACATTCCAGGGGAGAAGCAAAAGCAGTTCACTGCCCAGATGTTGGCTGCAGGGAATTGAGATGATCTAGTCCAGCCATCTCATTCTACAGATGAAAGGGCACTAGAGGGGTTAAGTCACTGGCTCTGGGCCACACAGCAAGTGAGTCATAGCCTTGGAACTAGAACTCAGTTCTTTTGATGCCCAATCACCTGTTCTTTCCACTATGAACTTTCCCTTCCTTTTGGAATCACTGAGATTCCAAAGGTTTGAGAGTCAGTTGAGTGGCTGGAATCTAGGTTGAGTGAAGTAACCTGGAGATGGGTTGTGTAAATGCCTTCGTCTCATTAGAGGGCCTTGCTTTGTTTCCTTAGAAATTGGAGGCAGATTTTGTAATTAAGGAAGGCTAGAGATGCTAAATGTCACCAAGTCTGGGTATATACAAATATAAAACTTGATATGGAATCTTCTTAAGATTTAGGGATAATACAAAGGGTCATTTGAAGCCAACTCATTTTATTTTATTAATGCCTTTTAAAAATTTATTTTTTCAATGAATAAAAATCTGTTTTCTCTCCCCACATTTTTTTCCTTCCTCAATTAAAAAAGAAAGAAAAAACCCTTGTAACAAATATGCACAGTTAAGCAAATCAGATTCCCACATTGGCCATGCCCACGTATATGCACATATCTGTATCTATACGTATATATTGTGTCCTACTCTCTGTTGACCTTTTTTGGGGTTTTCTTGACAAAGATACATCAGTGGTTAGTCATTCTCCTGCTCATTTGACAGATGAGGAAACAGGCAAACACGGGGAAGTGACTTGCCCAGGGTCACACTGCTAGGAAGTGTCTGAGGCCAGATTTGAATTCAGAAAGATGTCTTCCTGATTCCAGACTCAGCACTCTGCGCCACCTTAGGTGCCAAATATTTATTTCTCTTAATCTGCATCCAGAATCTCACCCGTGTTCCTCTGCAATCTTGGTTGGTCATTGAATTGATGAAAGTTCTTAAGAATTTCCAAGTTTTTACAAATGTTGTTGATGTATAAATTATTCTCCTGGTTCTTCTCATATGCCCTACATCAGTTATACAGGTTTTTCCAGGATTCTCCAAAATTATACTTTTCATTGTTTCTTACCGCACAATCATATTCCATTCCATCCACACACAGGTGGATGTAATTTATTCACCCCTTCCCTAATTGATGAATGGTCCCATAGTTTCTAGTTCTTTGCCCTCACAAAAAGAGTTACTATAAATTTTTCCCTTTTTTACACATGGGTTCTTTTCCCCTTTAAAAAAAATTCCTTGGGGTATAGGCCTGGTTGTGATATCATTTGGTCAAAGGGTATGGTGCCTTTTATTTTTACTTCCACTTAATTTCTTGATATATCTGCTTTCCCCCGACCTCTTTCTTCACAACTGAACCTTCCAACCAGTCAGTCAACAAACATTTTAAAAACATTACTCTGTGTCAAGTCTTGGGGTCTACAAAGAAAGACAAAAAATAACTCTGTTCCTGCCCTCAAGGATTATACATTCTAATGATTGGGACGACATGCAAACAACTAGATAACGTACAAGATATATAGAGAGTAAATGATGTTGGAAGAAGTCAGTAGTAGCTGGGGGGACCATGAGGGGAGACCCTTTCTGCAGAGGGGTGGGAGTTGAATCTGGAAGGAAATCAGAAACAGTGAGGTAGAGCATGGGTGGGAGGGAATGGGGGGCAGGCAGTGAAAGACACAAGAGATTGGGGTTCAAGGAATTGTGGGTTGGCTGTATACCTGAATCTTAGAATGTGTGGAGAAGGCTGGCAAGGTAGAAAGGGGCTAGGTTATAAGACGCTCTAAATGCCAAACCAAGCACTTTCTTTTTGATTCTGGAGGTCATAGATTAATTAAACCCTTGGGAATTGAGGAGATCCCTGAGGTAGATAACATAAAGGAAGAGGTCCAGGACCGAGCCTCGGGAGGACACCGAGGTTAGAGGGGGTGACGCGCTGGAGTAGTAAAGAAGACTGAGAAGGTGTGGTTGGACAGGTAGGAGGAAAAACAGGTGAGAACATGGTCCTGAAAACCCTGAGAGAAGAACATTGAGAAGAAGGAGAGGTCAGGGAGGAGCAGGATTGAGAAAAGACCAGTGGATTTGGGAATTATGAGGTCCCTTAGAAAAACTGAGGATATGTAGAGTTCATCCCTCACAGCTTCCCCCTGAAGAGGAGAGAGAGGGAAGTGTGTTAGCTGGTCTAGAAAACTACGGCTGGTTCATTGTAACCAGAATGTAGCAGCTGCCTTTCTTCCCTACCCCTTTATTTTAGAGATAAAACCCCCTCAGAGGAGTAAATCCCAAGCTCAGGGGCTTTACCAAACCTCAGTTTCTCCCTTTGTTCTATGAGGGGTTGAACTAAATGACCTCCGAAAATGATAATTGCTCTTTGGAAAGTTTAATTGAATCGTGTGAATGTATTTGGCCAAGATGACTTCGTTTATACACAGATGAACACATCATGTGTTATTCCTGGCAATGTCCTTTGCATGCTCTGAAGAAGGGGATATAGAGAAGATCAGTCTGAAGCTACATGCTCAGCTTCTCTGCTGGAAAGATTGGGCAGAAATTAAGAAAACGAGGAGAAACAGGA
>NW_027185759.1:32884594-32888880 GCF_028583685.1 Petaurus breviceps papuanus
AAGTTCCCTTTTTGTTGTGTCAAACCCACTTTTTTTTTTTGGTAAAGGCCATGCCCAGTGAGCATGTGGTCCCAGCCACAGCCTGTCCTTTTCCTGCCCATGACCTTTGGGTCGCTCAACTCTACTTGGGTGAGAAAGGGTATTAGGAAAAACACTTAGTGAATGCATGTACTTTTGTTGGGGTTATTTCATAATCATTATTAATAATAAGTTCCACAAATTACTTAAGTTTTCTCCCTGGATCCTCAGGACCACCCTTGGAAGTGGGTGTTATTATTTTACAGGCTCAGAGATGTTGATTGACTTTGCCCAGGTTTACCGACTGAGTAAGCCTCTGAGGCAGGATTTTCCAACTCAGGTTCTCTCTGTACTGTACCAGTATGACTGGCCTGCTCATAGAGATAAAGAAGATTTTTTATAGCATCTAGAGGATCCCCCTAAATGGGTATCTCCAGTTTCCTTGAGAACTTTCTTTCCTCCCACCTGAGATGCCCGAGTTTTAGAAAATTTCTTGTAATGTGTATTGCTTTGTTAACCTGAGTGGATTATGTTGGAGAAGTTGTCCTAAGGGCATGGAAGGATTTCCTACCACCCTGTCCCTTTTAGGTATTTCTGCCAGATATTTGACCCCTAAACCCTTTCTTTTCTCTGTTTGAAGATTCCTTTGTCATTTTCTCTTAACTTTGGGTTAAGAGTTGAGTGTTTATACTAAACCTCAGTCAATCCCTTTGCCTTTATTTGGCACCTGCTGCCCTGTGGGATGAAATGACAAAAGTGAAACCATCCCTGCCCTCAGGGGGCTTCCTTTCCCTCGAGATTACCTGTAGTAGTGGGAGTGTTAGAAGGAGAAAAAAAAAATGAATGAAAGGCAGTTGGGGGAGGGGGGGGCAGTGTTTGAATATTGACAAAGAAAGCTTATTGAGTAGCACTTGGCCTGAGGCTTGTAGGAAACTGGAATTCTGGGGAGAACCCTTCAGGGAAGGGCCAGTGGGCAGTGGTCAAAGGCAAGATTTGAACCCATATCTTTTAAGCCATGGATGGGTTGTGTCTGCTTCTGGAAAAGGACTGTGGACCAAAGTACCCTTCAGCATTCTTCTTTGTCAGCCTGGCCCCTTTAAAATTTTTAGTGTTTTGGCAGATTTGAATTTGGAGGCATGAACATGACTGAAAAGTACCCAGATGGCAGCTCAGGAAATGCAGAATCCAAGCCTAAGTCTGTGCGTGCCACCTGAGGGACCTTTTGTCTATTTCCGGCCCAGCTCCTCTCTCTCCAGCTGCATTCTCTCCTGCATTCCACCTTCCAGGTGTGTCCCCATGACGGCTGAAACGTCCCTGATTAGAAAGAAACTAGTCTTCCTTCAGTGAAGTCAAGACTCATATAGCGAAGCTGAAGAAGGGTCCACTTTCTGTTCAGAAGAATCTCGTTTCTAGCTAGGACGTCAATTCACCTTGGAACATTGCTCTGCCAAGCTTCAGCTTTAGAAGTGGTCAATTCCCTGTTGCTTTATTTTTCCTGTGTGTTCAACCTGTAGATAACAACAGAAAATTCTGCTGGGAATGTGACTGAGATTGACTTTTTAAGTACTCCCCTTTGTCCCTCCGTTTCCCTGTTATGGGACTTTGCAGGAGATATAAACCGGGATGAGGGGGAGATACAGGTTATAAAGTATTTTTAAAAATATTTTGTCCTTATTTCCCGTTACTTTGCTCGTGATAAAGAAGTGAATAAGAGGAAACGAGGGAGCTTTAAAAACAGGGAAGAAAGACAACTCAGGCTTCTTGGAGGCAGATGGAGTCCTGCTTTTGGAAATCCTTAAAGGATTCTAAATTAGGGAGATAGGGTCAGAGGATTGCGCTTCTCAGCTGCTGAATGGGTTACCGCATGTTGAAAGAGGGCTCCAAACCTGATGGGAAAGTTAAGGCTGCTGCAAAAATCTGGGTTGGAATCCATGGTATTTGCCAGGGGCTACAAGACTTGAATCTTTGAGGTTTCTGCTTCAGCTTGAATGCCATGAAGTGACTTCTGAGCTGCAGGGAGATTTCTGGAGAGATGGCAAGGGGCTTTTAACCAGTCACTAGGGGGCTCAGCTTGAGCCTGAGATGGGATCTCACAGGTCATCTCATTCAATTCCTGTCATTTTAAACTTGAGGAAATTGAAACCCAGAGAGGTTTATTCAACAGACACTAAGTGCCTGCTATGTGATAGGCACTGTGCTGAACACTGTAGGTTAGGGGACTTGCCCAGGATCTCATGAGTACCAAGCGACAAAGTGGGATTTGAACCCACTGCCGTATAATCCCAGTTTCCAGTACTCATCTGTTTCCCCTCTTGGTTATAAAGCCAATTTGTCATGTCCATTTTGGGTGGGGCTGAAATGTGGCTTTTAGAAAGACCTGTGATTTGGACAGTGTTCACCCCCCACCTACCCCCTCCATGATACAGCTTTCATCTCCACTGTGCCATAGGCTTTGAGAATTACTGTGACTGAACCTGGTGATTGAACTTTTCAGAACTTGGTTTGGCTGATCCTCGGACCACAGACATACCATCTGTTCCTAGATCCTTTCTTCCTGGTTATTCAGTTCATTTAAACATGCTTTTAAATAAAAATAAAAATGTCTTTTCAATTAACCTATATGTGTGTGTGTGTGTGTGTGTGTATACACACACACATAAATACCTAAATATCTCTTAGAAGGACGATATTTTTCTTGGGAAATGGGGATGGGATTAGAGAGAGAGAAGGCAGATTTCGCTTAATTGAAAAAAAAATTTTTTCTACACACAAAGAGGTACGGATAGGATAGTCAAATAGAACAGATTCCTGCATTGATCATGGCCAAAAGGCATTCTCTATTTCCATTGAGGCTTTCATCTCTCTGTCAGGAGATATGTTTCATCATGAGTCCTTTGGAATTATAGTTGATCAGAATTCTTAAGTTTTTCAAAGTTGTTTGTTTTTACAATATCGTTGTTGTTGTATAACTTGAACATTTATTGAGTACCTACTGTGTGCAAGATGTATGTGGCCCTGCTTTTACCTGCTCTTACTTTTTTGGGGGGTATACAACATGTTTACAGATGAAGCAGCATGGTACTATGGGCTCTATGCTAGGGTTGGCTAGGCCATTCAATCCTTAACTTCTCCAGGCCTCAGTTTAGCCTGAGTCAAGTGGGGTGGTTCCTGCTCTGAAGCTATGGTACTGATTGAAAGATCCCCAGGAGCATTGGAAGGAGCTAAGGAATCAATCAGTTACCATTCATTAAGCTCCTACTGTGTGCCAGCACTGTGGTAAGTGTTAGAAGGAGAGTACACTGGCTAGGGAGAATGAGGTGGCATCTGAACTGAGCCTTTATGGAGGACAAGGGAGTCGAGGACAGGAGTGCATTGAGGGGACAGCCTTGGCCAAGGCATAGACTGGAGGTGTGAGGTGTTGAGTTTGGGGAAGAGGAAGCAGGCCAGTTTGACTGGAGTGTGATGTAGCATGTTTGAAGGGGATCATAGAAGCCATTCGGACAGGCAGGATGGAACCACACTGTGGAGGGCCTTAGACACCAGACTGAGGGGTGTCCTGTTTTATTCTGAAGGCAGTAAGGAGCCATGGAAGACTGTTAAGTGGAGGCAGGTGCTTTAGTAAGATTATTTTTGGCAGCTATTTGTGATGGGTGGATTGAATTGCTGAGGGACTTGCTGTCCCCCCTATAGAATATAAATTCCTTGGTCAGGGAGTTTCTCATTCTTTGTCTTCAAATACGCAGCTACTTTAAATACTCATTATGGTGCCTGGTGTATAGTGGTCACTTAGTAAATGGCTATGGACAGTTTGATCTTTTGAGTGGGGGTGCTCTGTTTGCATACCCTTTAAGAACTCACATAGTAGGTCTCCCGACTGCCAGTCCATTGCTCTTAAAAGCATCCCCTGCTTCCAAACTAGATGCCAGCTGAAATACTCCCTGTGTAAATCCCCCACCCCCAAAACAAGAACAAATCCAGCAAAGCATCCCCAAAGAAGTCACTATTAAAGTCTGTGTTTTGAAATTTGGTGGCCCACACCGTAGAGTTCTGTGCGGCCTGAGGTACAATATTAACTCATTCTTCTTGGTTGACAAAGTATTCTTTGATGACTCAGGGAGATCCTTAAAACTCAGCGTGTACAGAAGGCATCAGAAACATAGAAAGCTTTCAGCTCCCTCCCTCTCTGTCTCTCTGTCTCTCTCCTTCCCTCCCTCTCTCTCTCATCTCTCTCTCTCTCTCTCTCTCTCTCTCTCTCTCTCTCTCTCTCT
>NW_027185759.1:32888980-32889292 GCF_028583685.1 Petaurus breviceps papuanus
CTCTCTCTCTCTCTCTCTCTCTCTCTCTCTCTCTCTCTCTCTCTCTGACACTCTCCCTCTCTCTCTCATCTCTCTCTCTCTCTGACACTTTCCCTCTCTCTCTCTCTCTCTCTCTCTCTCTCTGACACCCTCTCTCTCTCATCTCTCTCTCTCTCTCTCTCTCTGTCTCTGTCTCTGTCTCTGTCTCTGTCTGTCTCTGTCTGTCTCTGTCTGTCTCTGTCTCTCTGTCTCTCTCTGTCTCTCTCTCTCTGTCTCTCTGTCTCTCTGTCTCTCTCTGTCTCTCTCTGTCTCTCTCTCTCTCTGTCTCTCTCT
>NW_027185759.1:32894292-32900483 GCF_028583685.1 Petaurus breviceps papuanus
GTGTGTGTGTGTGTGTGTGTGTGTGTGTGTGTGTGTGTGTGTGTGTGTGTGTATTACTACCTCCTGAGCAAACCCATTCAAAGCCTATTCCACAAGCATTTATTATATGCTTACTATGTACCAATCACTTTGTGAAGTCTTGGGGATATCAAGAGGCAAAACCCAAGTCCCTGCCTTCAAAGAGCTTCCATTTTAAGGGGACATATGTTCTGTGTTTTTTTTTTTCTCATTTAGTTAAATGAGGCAATCTTTGCAAAGCCTTAAAGCTCTCAGTAAATGTTATACATGTATTCTTTTTTTCCTTAGTTTTTATTGTAGTCATATATTCCTGAGACATTTTGAATAATTCTATTAATGAAAACAGCCGCTGCTTTCTTTTGTAGATGAAGGACATCGGGGCTTTGTAAATCCTGGGCTCTTTCTGTTCTTCAAAGGTCCTTTGGAACCTCTTGGTATCTACAAAGTTTGCCCCACATTGGTGGAACAGGCCCCTTCCAGCCAGATCCTGGGCTCTGATGAGGGCAGGTCCAGTCTGTCATTCAAGAACAAGGGAGTAACCTGAAACCAACTGTGACTTAGAGTGAACACAGTTACTTTGAAAGAATCTTTGTGTGCAGTCTTGGTATTTAAGAAAGCCCTGGGCTGAGAGGCCAGGGAGCTGGGGCTTAGCCCCCTCTCTGGTCCCGATGCCGACTGAGGGAGCCTGGGCAAATCCTAACTTTTCTCTCCCTCATCTGCCAAGTGAGGATCATAGCCATAGTCTCACAAGATGCATGGAGAGTCAGTTTATTAAGGGAAGATGAATATTTTGAGAGTCAGTTTATTAAGGAAAGATGAAAGCATCGAAAGGAAAATATGAAGCATCTTGAAATGTGGGTGGTATTAGTTATGGGAAAGTATAATCATAGCTAGTTTTTGTATAAAGCTTTAAGGTTTGTAAAATGCTGTAATGTGTTATCATTTGATCCTCAGAGCAATGCTTGGAGGTAGAAGCTCTTATCCCCATTTTACAGATGTGGGACACTAAGACTGACAATGGTTAAGTCGGTTGCCGCTAGGAAGAGTCTGGAAGAATTTGGAGTCCAGTGCTCTTCCTCAAGGTGCTTCTTAGTAACTAGATTTGGAATTAGAGGATGCTGAATTCAAATCCCAGACCTGCCACCTTTAACTAATTTTTGGGCACTGGACCAGTCATTCAGCTACCAGGTTGGTTTTTCGGGTACAGCAAAAGATAGGACCCAGGAGTCCTTAGGATGTAACAGCAGGTCAGAATCAATACCCAGGATGAAGAATGTTAGAATACTGAGGGGAAAGAGGGAGATGCCTTTGGTTGATACTCAGAGAAATTAAAAACTGATGTGCCAATGTTGACATATCGGAAAGATATTAGATATTTCACGATTGTAGTGATGTGCATGCCATGGCTAAAACTCTGGAATTAAGGTCCAGAAGACCTGTGTGACCTTGGATAAAATCCCTTTTCCTGTCTGGGCTTCATTCTTTTAATTTGTAAAATGGGGAGACTGGACAAGATGGTGCCCAAGGTTGCCTTTAGCTCAAATCTCCAATCCTGTGTCCATATAGGGTAAGTGTTGGGCCATTTCCCTGGATCTTGTTGGCTTTACTTCATTTCCAGTCCCGTGCAATGATTGTGAGGACTGTCGCTATGGCTGCTTGACATCAGTGGGTGTGTTAGAGGAGGCAGCTATTATCTGCTTTTGCAGACCAGTCTCCATTTATTAGCAGGAAACACCTTCTCTCCATAATGCCTTAGCAGCACACACTGTCATGTGGAATATGCGTTTTGCATTTTATTCATCTAATGAAAGTTGGTCCCCAGAGAGCCATTTCCCAAGCCTTGTGGCTTCCAGTCATGTTTCAGGAGGGGCTTGGCTTTCTGATTACCAAGTCCTCAGCATGTATCCCTCCAGAAGCCAATATAGCTTCACTTTCAGGCTGAACCTTCAAATCTGATACCCAGAAGGGACAGAGAACCCATCCACCCCAGCAAACTGGACATGAGACAGCCATCTCTGCATAGATGCTGATTAGTACCAATTGGGGATATGTGTTCAGGATGTGGCTGCCTCAGCCCAGATCCATGATGCCTCTGGGCAAAATCATCTTGTGGAGATCGGGCACTGTCTCAGATTGTGGTCTTAGTATTCTCAGTGCCTGGCATGTAGGGACACAGCACTGGGCCTGAGATTTCACTGATATTGGGAACTCAGGTGAGGAAAGTCCCTGATCAGCACCTTTGCAATTTATAATCTTGAGTTACCTTCGCTGAAGGGTTGTGACTCTCCCGGGGTCCCACCAGTCACTGTGTGTCAGAGGTGATGCTTGTTCTCAGATCTTCCCATTTTTGAGGCGTTGTAACTGAGTCTGAGAAACTTGCCTTAGGACACATAGTATTTGAGGTGGGTTTTGAACTCAGGTGTTCTTGATTCCAGGTTTAGCTATTCTGCCTCCTAATTGCCCAGTAGTAACTACTTGCCTCTCCCTTCTACACAGAATACTAAGTGCTAGCACTATAAAGAAAGACCAAACCACTGCCCTTACCCTCAAGGGGTTTCCTCTCTACCTACAGAATTTTGGCAGAGTACATCTAAACTAACATTAAAGGGAAAGAATTCTTTGTTTTGTGAGTTCTGGGATTTGGTGGGTTCATTTTGGGGTAAGATAGTGCAGTTAGCCACGCGTGATGGGTTTGATTCATTCAGACCTCATTATTTTGGTATTCATAATTCATCAGATGCTATGTGGAGTTCAGAAGAAGAGTGAAGTTAGCAGACTGTGGTCAGTGAGGATTTCCAGGTCCTTCTGCAGAAGGGCAAGCTAGCCTCCCCTTTTTCAACCAAGGACCTAGGAAATGGAAGATACCTTGGCCCTGTTCACTTCTTCTGAGCCTAGTCATTCTTCCTTGTTAAGCATTTCTGTTTATTACATTTTATCCAATTTGTATTTTAAAAGATTACTTTTATCCCCAAGTAGCTTCACAAATACAAAACCAAGAAGTAAAAACCGGATGAATTCTAATCCAGCCAAATAGTCACAACTGTTTATGTTGAAAAAACAAAACAACATATGCTTTAACAAAGTAATAAAAAACGAAGACATTAGCCCCAGGCCCCTCTTTCTGATCTCCTTTTGCAGAGGAGTCGGCCTAGTTCCTGTCCTGTTCATCCTCATTTTGTTCACTTGGCCTAATTTTGAGTGTGGCTGAAATGTATTTCCTTTATAATCTTTATGTTTGACAGTTTTAATAGCATAATGATATTCATTGCATTACTCTTTGTTTAGCTATTTCCCCACCCATTTGGCATATAGAAGGTTTCCCATTTTCCATGATTACAAATAAAACAACTATGAATTAAAAAACAAATACATAAACTGCCTCTCTCTTCCATCCCTTTAAAGTGCCTGCTTAGGGCGTATACAGGGCTAGAAATGGGACCACAAGGTCAAGGGCATGATCTTTTTTGTAACTTTTATGGTCCACTACTAGACTCCTCTCTAAGCCAGTTTGTACATTCCACCAAGAGTGTCATAAAATGCTTCTCCCAAAGCCCTATTAGTATCCAATTCAATTATTTTAAACCACTTTTTGTCAAGTTGATGGATGTCAAATGGCACCAAGAAGTGCTTTTCAAAGTTGGATTTTGAGGGAGAGTTTAAACAATTCTTCAAATATTTACAATTGTTTTCCCCTTTACCTCTTGTCCTATGACCATAGATCTGCTTAAATTTCTTATAGATACAAGATATAAGGCTTTTATTGGGTGTGCCTATCTATCTAGTTAATTCAGTCCAGCAAGCTTCTATTAAGCCTGGAGATCATCTGGCCCTGTGCCTTTTACAGGTAAAGGAGCTGAGACTTTAAGTAGTCAGGGGACTTGTTCAAGGTCACACATAAAGTAAGTAGCTCATTTGTAATTTAAACCCTGGTCATCTGACCATGGCACCATACGTATAGATGTATGGATGTATGTATATATTACATATTACAATATGTTACATACTCTATATGATGCAGTATACATGCATGTTTACATATACATATTGCATCCTTAGAAAAATCTAATGAACATAATATAAGAATTAAATTTTAGTAAGATAGCATCGATAATAATGCAACCAAAATTTTTTTTTAAAACTAATGAGATTAGGGAAAAAATACTTTGCCCTTTTTAGAAAGATGTCATGTGGGATTTCCTCGGTGTGTGAAACTCCCCATTACTGATGAACTTTAACTTTTCTGTCATTTATAATCTTAGAGAACTGTCTGAGAGATTCTGTTGACTTGCCCATATTCACAGTCAGTATGTGCCAAATGTGAGATTTCAATCTCGGACTTTCTGACTTGAAGCTCGGCCCTTTGCCTCTTATTGTATGCCCCTTACTACAAATTACTTGGTTAATAAAAATAAAAATGACAGTGTAGGTGGTATAGTGGACTATACCAGGAAGAGCTAAGTTCAAATCCTGCCAGACACTAGCTATGTGACCTTGGGCAAGTAATTTCTTCATATGTAAAATGGGAATGATAAGGGCACTGATTGTTGTGAATATCAAATGAGATACATAAAGCCCTCTGCAAACCTTAAAGTGCTACATAAACTCTTCAGTCATTTTTCAGTCCTATCCAACTCTTTGTGATTCTTCATGACTCCATTGGAGGTTTTCTTGGCAAAGCTGCAGGAGTGGTTTGCAATTTCCTTCTCCAGCTCATTTTACAGATGGGGAAACTGAGGCAAACAGGGTGAAGTGATTTGTCCAGGGTCACACAGCTAATAAGTGTCTGAGGCTAGATTTGAGCTCAAATCTTTGACTCTAGGCCTGGCCCTCTATCCACTGTGCTACCTAGCTGCCATATAAACTCTTAGCTATTATTACAATGATTTATACTGTATATTGTTCATTACAAGTCAGTTGAGCAAATACTGATTTATCCTTTGGCCCTCAAGGAGCTTTTTATCTAGTTGTGGTCAACACATATGAAAAAATTCAGTAATAACATGAGACAGTATAGGTAGCCCCCAGACAGAATTTTGCTATTTAGTCCATTCCCTGTGGCTTAATTTTGGCCCATGGTTGAGTTTTGCATTCCATGTTTTATTCGCCTATGAATTTGTTTTCTAGCTGGACCAGTACGCTTTCAGACTCCATTGGCAGTCCCTGCTTAAAGTCAATGATGAGTTCAGCATGTCTCCAATTTCTAGGGGGGTGTTAATCATGTAATAAAAGGGACCTAGGTTAGGCTTTTGAGTTGATTAGATTTGTTGAATTGGGTTTTTTTTTCCCTTTTTATTTTTAATCTTCACTATAAAGAATGGCTTGATGGCCACAGGAGAGAGAAAGGAGATATTAGGAAAGAACATTTCATGAAAAACAAAAAATCAACCAAATTAACATTTTAAAAGAAAAGTCCAATTGTAAGAAGTCACAGTACATCTGTTAAAACTTTTGCCTGCTTCTGTCTGGAATCTGCATGAGAATCAGGATCCCTAAATGACCAAAGTGAGTGTATCTGCAGGTCTTCTAATTCAGCTGCTGCTGGTACAACCATTCCCTTTGGGGATCAGGCTTGATAGAGTTCAAAGAAGGCCAGGTCTTTCCGTAGTTTCAGTGTGAATATTTACCATAAAACTTATCTTCTACTTTGAAGACAATGAAAGATAAGCCTGCATATTTGTAAGCACATACAGAGGTTTTTTTTTTTTTTTTCCCCCTTCCATAAATTCTTTGGAGTGATTGCTTTTGAATGTCTGGCTTAAAGTGTTTCCACCCAGAATAAAGTATAATATCTTTTCAACTTATGGTTAGTAACTATAGTACATGACATATTGGTCATTTCAGTGGTAGGGCATGTTTCTTTGCAATGACATTCAACTTTTTGTTTTCCCATCCCAACCCATGTTATCCCAACCCGTCCCATCCCATCCCATCCCATCCCATCCCATCCCATCCCATCCCATCCCATCCCATCCCATCCCATCCCATCCCATCCCATCCTTTCCCATCCCAAACATAATCAAAGCAAACCACCACTGTGAGTACAATGGATGGGATGGGAAGGGAAGGGATGGGATGGGATGGGATGGGAAGGGAAGGGATGGGATGGGATGGGATGGGATGGGATGGGATGGGATGGGATGGGATGGGATGGGATGGGATGGGATGGGATGGGA
>NW_027185759.1:32900583-32931630 GCF_028583685.1 Petaurus breviceps papuanus
GTGAGTACAATGGATGGGACATTCTTGACCTATGTATAACTTTCCCAACTTTCTACTAAGAAGAGGGCAGGGTTTCATCTTTGGCTCTTTGGAACCAAGGTTGATCATTACACTTAATCTGAGTTTGGAAGTTGAGACGTTGTTTTAATTTACATTTTTGTGGTTGGTTCTATTTTCTTCACTATGCATCAGTTTAATATAATTCTTCCCATGTGTCTCTGAACTTTTCTTACTCATTATTTCTTCAGCCAAGTACCAAAGTGTTTTGGGAGTGGTGGGCAAGGATTTTGGCCTTATCTCTGAAGTCTCTGATTAGATGCTGAATTGGAAAGCAATTGTTACTTATGAAAGAAAACAGTTGCAACCCTAGGGACTGTCAGACTTTAGTAATGAAGGAGTGGTAAGAAGGATTAAGAGCAAGTAAATTATCTGCCCCATAGAAAGAGGCCATGGTTCCCAAAGATCACTCTCCAATTATACTTTCTGCATTTTGAACAAAACTGGCAGAGATGACTGTAGCTTTTTAATCTATTTGGCCCCAAAGGGACTGCCATCTTGGGCATTAGCTATTTATTCTTTCCATTACAGGTCCTTCACTAAATGGCTATGGATAGACACTGGGTACAATGAACACGCCACCCTGATTTCAGGGAGCAAGTTGGGCCATTTTAAAATAATAAGCAACCATTGGTCCATCCTGTAATTAATAATAATGATAAATAGATAATTAATAACTGCTTAATAAATTTTTGTTGTTTCAGTCATGTCTGACTCTCTGTGACCCTATTTGGGGTTTTCTTGGCAAAGATACTCGAGTGCTTTGCCATTTCCTTCTCCAAAAATGATTTCATATATAGTTATCCCTTCCACATTGTGAGGGTTAGGGGCGCGGCACCTCCTGTGATCTGGGAAATTCATGTAAAATTTTTTTGGCCCTCCCTTCATAGCAGAGAAGAAGTTGGAATTATTATGGTATTAAAAGATAAACTATGTTGACATTATACAAAGCTGTACAGATATTTTATGTATTTCTGAGTTTCTCAACTTTTTCTGTGTTGTTTGATGTCCATTGTGTCTCATCTGTGACTTCTGCAAAACTCCCCCCAGATTCCTATTTAAGTTCTTATGCTGAGTCGTGCTATATTGAAACTGAGGTGGGGGATGTCACATTGTGGAAGGGACAGCTGTGTATTTTGTTGTTTAGCTGTTTTCAGTTGTGTCCTGTTTTGGGATTTTCTTGGCAAAGATACCAGAGTGCTTTGCCATTTCCTTCTCCAGTTCATTTTACAAATTAGGAAACTGAGGCAAACAGGGTTAAGTGAGTTGCCCAGGGTCACATAGATAGTAAATGTCTTAATAAATGAACTCCTATTATGTGCTAATAGGGGCTGGGGATGCAAGTCCGAAAAATAAAACAATCCTTAATCCCAACAAGTAAATATATAAATATGTGCAGCATAAACGTAAGGCAAATAAATACAAATATGTATGAAGTTGAGGGAGTTTGGGAAGGACACTAGCAGCTGGGAGGATCAGGAAAGGCATCACACAAAGGTAGCTTGAGTTGCATCTTAAAGGAAGACACAAGGACTCCATGCAGCAGACATGGAGAGGCTGCATTCCTGGAGTGCAGCTTGACCAGTTCAAAGATGGAAGGGTGGAGTGGTGTGAGGAACGGAGAAGAATGGGTTGGCCATCTCTGAGAGCAGGGGAGGAGTACCATCCAGTGGGGGACGTTGGGGGACAGCTTTCACAGCAACAGTGACAAAAAGTATCACAAAACCAAGGGGGGAATACGAATTCTGCCGTTGGGCAGCTTTTGTGGCAGATGTGTTTGAGTCGGAAAGCTTGGCCCAAGAGTTGTTGGTTACAGATGGCGCGTACACACACACCTTGTGTGCCTCATTCTTTCAGCAATGCCTTGTCCTGGTGTGAAAAGGACCCTGGGTCTTCTGGAGGCTTGGCCAGAGGAGTGCAATCCCTGGCAGGTCCTCCCACGCTGGCCAAGCTCCCAGTTGTGTCCATCGTCTGAGGACCAGCCTCCCCAAGTGCAGAGGGGCCCTCGAGGCTGCCATGGCAATAAACAAAGAGCACAGAGGCAAGGCTTGGAGGGCAGATATGTTATCGTCTGTGTCTGTGGAGGGAAGGGTAGCACCAATGGAGTCATGGATTCCTGAGATGCTCAAGGACTGAAGTCAGCATTTTTTCTTTCATCCCCTCATCTCTCAGGATGGTCACGAGTTCCCAGCTTGTAATTCATGCTGAATGTCTGTGCCCTTTCTGTTTTCACATGGGGCAAGGTAGTCGTTTGGAAAGATTTCATCATGAATGTTCAGACAGTTATGTAGGAGCTCGGGCAAATGCATTTCATTGTCTTTCTTGTAAAAACATTGATATATTTTATCATTATGTAGCTTATACTGTCCAGCAAACTTCCTTTAGTTTATTGAGTTTTTAAAAATAGGATTTTAATGTTATCTTTTGTTTTTATATCACATAGATTGTCCCTTGTGTCCCTTCCCCCCCCCCCCCCGCTGTCCCTTATAACAGAGAATTAAAAAAGAAAATTCAGCAAAACTTAACATATTGAAGCAAACCATCCTGAACATCAGAAAATAAGAGCTTATTTTTGCACTGGGGACAGACACAAAGAAAGATGAAAAGATAGGCTGGTCTGGTCTTATTTGCTGTGTTCTGCACCTGTGGTCCCCACTACCACCTCCTCTGGACTTTAAGATCAGGGAGACATATCTTCTCCCATCTCTTCCTTGGGACCAATTCTGTTCTTAATAATTTCATTAATAATAACATTCTGTTATCACAGATAGTGCTGCCATGAATCTTATTTGTAGACCCGATTCTCGTCTTTTGACCTGTTACCTCCTTGGGGATGGATGCAGTCTTTGTAGCCTATCTTTGGGCCAAAGGAGATGAACAATTTGGTAACTTTTCTTGTATATTAAATTTTATTTTCTGACTCGTAATTTGCATGGCATACAAATTATTATCTGAAGAGAATTAATGCTGTTATTTATATTGGTCTCTTACTGGTGATAAATAATCTCCCCACCCCCATCCCGACCAAGTGCTTTGTTATTATTTTATGGTTTTAAGTCTTAAATATACTTCCAGGATGGTGGACTGCAGTCCTAATGATGAAAATGGAAATAAATCACATTTATATAGCCTTCTAAGGTTTTAAAAACCCTTAATGTACATCACCTTCTTGTTTGATCCTTAGAATCTTTTGAAGTAAACATTCTAGGTGTTCTATACTCATTTTACACAGCTGGAAACTGGCCATGAAGAGGTTCAGCGACTTCCTAGGAGCACAGATTTAGGACTAGAAGGAGCCTTGGAGACCATGGAGTCCACTTTAGAGATGAAGCAGAGACAGTTTAATTGACTTGTCCAAGGTCACACAGCTAGGAAGTGTTGGAGGTAGGATTATGCATTCGGGTCTTTGTGACTCCCAGGTCCAGCATTCCACTTGTCATTCCATATGTGGTTGCATAGCTAGGACATGTGTTAGGCAGGATTCAAACCCACATCCCCTGAATCCAAGTCCAGGCCTCCCCTCTGGAGACATTCTTTTCTGACTGTGGTTATTTCAGCAGGAAATTATAATCAGGTTCATAGAATTAGAGGATTTCAAAAATTGGTCTAGTTTGTTTTTATAGATGGTCAGACTGGAGTCCTACGTTGAGCTTGATCCTCCAGTAAGTGGGAGAAGAAGGGACTGGCCCCATGTCGTATTGGTTTAGATCAGAGCCAGGCTGGAAATCCCAAGCTCCCGAGGCCACATTTGCCGCCCCCCCTTCCCCCCCGCTGGTATCCCATTGCCACAAAAACTACCAAACAGCGGAGTTTTTCCTTATTTATTATACCCATGGGTCTAAATGGGTTGAAAATAACGTATATAGCACAACAGCCCAGTAGAGTTTATGTTGTATTGACAGAAGAATACAATTCATTGTATTTTTGTTTTTACATTTGGTTCTTTCTATAACCTAGGTAGACGTCCTCCCTTATTCTGATTCCATTTGCATCATTTCTTAATGTTCCCAAACTTCCTTTACATTTATTACCATCTGAGTCACACAGGACCTCTGGAAATGGTTGGAGCAAGGGGGTCTTTCCCCTTCCCCTCATTTCACAGGTGAAGAAACTGTGCTCCTCCCCTCCTCTGGTCACCAAAGCTCAAATGATTTGTCCCAGATTACATACATCATGAGTTCACACTGCTGCTTCTTATGAAACTCTTTCCATATAAAAATGTGCAGCGTATCAGTCATGACCTGAACTTATTTATTCTTTCTCTCCCCCCTTCTCTTCCTATCTAACTTCTTTTTTTAAGACACTTCTTTTTAATAGTTGAAATTACTGGCAGTTGAGACGTAGTACTTAATACTTTCATAGACAATTTCCCACTAGAAAATAAATAATAAAAATTGTTGCTTTCCATCAGAACCTCATTGTCTGTATGGTAAATACCAAATGGACGAGCCTTTCTTACAAATTTAAGATTTTTAATTTTTTGTGGGCTGCTTTTTGAATTCAGTCCAGAAATGAATTACATATCTTTTGTGATATCACTTTTCTTCAACAAAAGGATGCCCCAAGAAGTCATTCAGCCATTGGAATGGACTTTGGGGAAGTTTTTCTTGCCTTTGTAATAATCTAGAGAGGGGAAGTTATTCCCCTCCAGGCTACTCTGGAAGCACATGTTCTGGTGGGGTGGACGTCTCAGCCAACCCAGGCTGTGTCCCTGGCATTTACAGGGCTCCAACAACCGCTCTGGGGCAGGAGTCCTGCCGGGTGGCAGCCCAAGGCTCTTCTTACAGTGACAGCTTCCTGTATGCACGTCCATTGTGGAGCCCGTTGATTGAATGGGAGATTTGTGTGGAGGGGTTTCCCACCATAATACAATGCTCTACTCACTGTAAATACAGTTTCAGCTTGGGGTCAGGTTCACAGTAAATGGTTGAATCGTCTTTGAAAAGAAAGATTTCATTTATTTTTCAGTGGCCTGTGGGAAAACGAATTATGTCTCTCATATTGAAAGGGAAAGAAGATTCTTTAGGCATCCATGTTTGCCAATACTGAACCTCACTGTACGTGGTGTATTTGGTTTTTTTGTGGCCCAGGTGCTTCAAGGAAATGTAGTGCAATAATATGTTAATTATTGTGTGGAGGTGAGCATCATAGGAGATAATGCATGAGAATATTTGGTAAACCTTAAAGCCATTGTGAACATTGGCTACCGTTACTGTTCTTCTGTTAAGGGGTAGCTGTAGATGAAAACATTCAGACCTAGGTAAACAGCTTTATCACCAGTCCAGTGCATCTGGAGGAAGAGAGAACAGGAGGAACCATGGATAAGTTCGAGATTTGGAGTCTAAACTGAGGCCCAGATGGTTTGCCAACCATTACTAGCACAGCTAGTAGGTGGGATTTGAACCCAGGTTTTCCTGGCTCCAGAGATAGTGCCCCATCCACTCTACCCCACCATTTCTCCCAGGTATAAGATGGACCTGAAAATGGGCTCATCAAGTAATTTCAGCATATAAAAACCTATTGCCAGTGATTTTTTTTTTAAAGCAATCGGGGTTAAGTGACTTGCTCAAGGTTACATGGCCAGTTATTTCTGGGTGTGGTGCTAAGTATCTGAGCCCGGATTTGATCCCCAGGTCATCACCACATGAGCTGGTGCTCTTACTCACTGAGCCACCTGGCCGCCCCTAAGCAATTGGGGATAAGTAACTTGCTCAAGGTTACACGGCCAGGTGTTTCTGGGTGGGTGCTAAGTGTTGGAGCCCGGATTCAATCCCAGGTCATCCCGACACTGGAGCTGGTGCTCTTACTTGCTGTGCTACCTGGCTGCCCCTATTCCCAGTGATTTCTATGGCAAAGTCATGTGCATTCCTCTTCAGGGTAGATTCTTAACTTTTGTGTGTGTCATGGACCCCCTTTGCCAGCCTGTTTAAGCCTATGGACTCCATCTTAGAGTAAGGCTCTTAAATGCATAAAACAGAGTACCAAGGAGTGTGAAAGAAACCAATTATATTTAAATACAGTCGTCTTAATAGTTTTTTAAAAAAATTCATGGACCTGAGATTAAGATCTCCAGCTCTAGACTTGTTCCAAGTCACACGTTATAAATTTAGCTTTCTAAGGTCTGTGTTTAAGGGAAATAATTCTATGGAAGCCCATGAATTATAATAAAAATTGTTAAAATGAAGTTTTGTTTAATAAAGGGCTATGTGATAAAGATGCTGTCTGCACTTTATTTTTCTACAGTGTGGTGAAAACTAGTTTCCTTTATAAAAGGAATTTTTTTTTTTAAAGACATGGGTATAGGAAGGGAATGGAATTTCAATAAAAACAATGTGATTTTATCTTATATAAAGGGAACCTGCATTTTTTCTTTTTACAAGTTAATTGAGAAAAGGACTTCTGGCAACATTTTGGGGGGAGTTATCCATAGGGATTGATAGCTCCTCTTTTAGAGTTTTTCTATATTGGATGCTAGGGCAGCCAGATGGCACCAGGAAGACCAAAGTTCAAACCTGCCCTTAGACATTTACTATCTGTGTGACCCTGGGCAAGTCACTTAACCCTGTTTGCCTCAGTTTCCTCCTCTGTAAAATGAGCTGGAGAAGGAATGGTAAAGCATACCAGTATCTTTGTCAAGAACACTCCAAATGGGGTTACAAAGAGTTGGACACAACTGAAAAAAATGACTGAACAGTGACATTGGATACTGGGAAACAGTAGAAAGATTAAGTCATCAGCGGCTTGTCTCTGAAATCATGCTAGTTTGTTGTTACCTCTTATTGCCAGATACTAGAAGGATTGAGGCCTGTGTCATTTGGATGGAGGGTTTCCAGCATTTATACTTGAGTATGCATTTAGATAATATGAATAATCCTTAAAATAATGTATAAGCTTATAGATAGAAGGGGGTTCAGAGGTTGTATTGTCCAGCCACAGTTATAATTTGTAATTTTTTCCGTCCCATCATTAAAAAACACACAGTAACGGTCATTTTGCTTTTTGAAGTAGAAGTCTTTAATAAAACATGTTTGGAGACCTGTTTCCTATTTCACTAATAACATAACATTTCAGTCTCTCTCTCTCTCTCTCTCTCTCTGTCTTTCTCAGTTTCTGTTTCAGTCTCTGTCTTTGTCTTCCTTGTGCAGGCACGCGCAGGCGTACATACGCACACAAGATAAAGTATGCAGCAGTTAGCTTGGGGGGTATGTGAGGTTAAGTACTCACTGCTTTGGAATGTTCTCTTGTTGATGTCAGATTAACATCCTTATGAACACACAAGTAAGGTTCTTCGTTGTGGTATTTTCCTGTATATAAGCCTAGAAAGAGTTTGAATCTATTTCATTGTGATGTGATACCTGTTTGAATTTAAAACCTTGGTCTAAAGCTGTTACAAATGATTGTCTTTTTGTAGACTCTTAGATCAGGGGTTCTTTACCTTTCCTGTGTTCTGGGTGGACCTCACTGGTAGTCAGTCTGGTGAAGGCTGTGGACTCTTTCTCAGAAAAGTGTTTTTAAATGTGTAAAATAAAATGAACAGGATTACAAGGGAAACCAATCACATTGAAATATAATTAACAAAATATATTTTTTGAAAAAAGTTCCCAGACTCCAGGTTAAGAACCCTTGCCTTCGATAAAACATTAAGTAAGGTGCCACCTCTTTCCTATGAGTTAACATTTGCAAAATACTTCTTTCTGTGTGCATTTGAGTGGATCCTAGTTGGGGGCCGCATTTTCATCCCTTTGCCAATTTAACTCTAGCTATGTAAATGTTAGCTGTTAGAGTTTTTTTTGTTGAGTTCTAAAACCTTAGGGAAGCTCTTGTTGGGGGCATCTCACCTTGCTTTCAGAATTGAAGATTTTATAATGGCATAAAGTTGCAGCAATAGGTTAGCTGTTCAGGGTGGACAAAGTGGTTAACTTCTTGGTGTTGAGCCCCTCCATATCTGGTCTATGGAAAGTATTCATTGTCTGTAGCCAGGACTGGACCCAGAAACCTTTTCAATGTTATTGGACTTGCCAGAACTT
Organism: Petaurus breviceps papuanus; assembly: GCF_028583685.1. Classification (NCBI taxonomy): domain Eukaryota; kingdom Metazoa; phylum Chordata; class Mammalia; order Diprotodontia; family Petauridae; genus Petaurus; species Petaurus breviceps. The sequence continues at coordinate 32,908,668 of NW_027185759.1, forward strand.
TCTCTCCTCCGCGCATAGCTTTTGAGAACTTAGGTTCTCAGTAGTGTAGGACTTTGTGGTAGTAAACAGGCCTATGTTCCACTGGTACCTACACAGGGAAGAATTTTATGAATACTACTAACCAGCATATTGGGGGTGGGGTGGATAAGGGAAGGATAAAGACTGTATCAGAAGTGTCAATGACTTGTGTCTGCAACCGTGTATAGGGAGCATCTAAATTGATGAAATCATGGGTCTGTTGGAGCTTTCAGTTCCTGAAGGAACTGGGGAGAGGAGTAGGGATTGGGACCTGTGATTTTATAGGTATTGGTAACTCCCAAAGAGGAAACTCTCTCCAACCTCTACCTTTTCTGTAAATTGTAATCTTTGAGAATTGCCTAGAGCACAAGTTTAAGTGACTTCCTCAGGGCCACAGAGCCCCTATGTATTAGGGGTGGGTTTTGAACTCTGGTCTTTTTGACTTAGAGGCCAGCTTTCATCCACTCTGCCACAGCTGCCTCTGACAGAGTGGGGCTGCATTTTAAATATTGCTTTTTCCAGCGTAAAAAGTATCAGCGGTTTCTAATAGAGACTTTCTATCTTTTCTCATTTAAAAAGACTAAATCACTTTGGGGGTGGGGGGAGGTATAAAAAGAGGCCTATTTAACATCAGAGGTCTTGGTGGAAATGATCAGTAAATATTGTTGGTTGATTAAACTCCATTCTGTACATCAATCCAGTGCCTAAAAGAGATAAGAAAAAAGAAAAGTCAGAATAAAAATGGTTGCCTGGTCCTCCCATGTCTCTTCTAACATTTCCAGTTAATCTGCTGTGTTTGGAAGCGGACACAAAGGGCCTGAAGGTTAGGACATTTTTCAGATGGCTGTGCTTTACTCCACTAATGAACACACACACACACACATCAGACCAGAAGACATTCCAGACTATTTGTGCCTTAACCAACCAGCTGTGTGCATACCTCCTGGTACTGCTCATGTCTCAAGAGGCTTTTCTGCATGAACAATTATCACCCCTCCTTTACTCATTGGAGTGGCCAGCCATGGCAGGAGTCACTGGCACGTGGCCATGTGAGATTGAGCTGGAAAGTTCAGCCTGGCAGAATCCCGTAATGTCGGGGCATCTGTCTTAGTCCAGCTCCCATCTGAGCATGTTTTAGGGATGGCCAGGGACAACTGTTCCATAGGGAACACTGGAGCGGGGCTGGGATTGTTTTCCTGCTAGCCCCAAGCACTTTCACAATCTCTAATGCCCAATAATAAAACGTAGCCTCTTCCTAGTTATATTTCTGGGAGATTTTGCTCATTTTCCTTTGAGGAGAAGGCCTGATAGCCGCCCATTCAGGTGCCTGTTCATCTGGAGGGCTTTTGAGGTTGCTTATAACATGGGAGATTCTCTGATTCAGTCTCAAAACAAGCAGCTAGCTGTGTGGTCTCCTGGATTGGGCCTGAAGCGCTGAGTTGGGGTTTCATCCTGGGTGCCTTTTCGGGCCCATTGGCAGTGGCCCATTTCAAGTTCAGTAATGTCTAGGGTGCCAAGTGAGTATGTATACTTATTGTGGCCCGGGAGGGCAAAGTGTAGCTGGGTCTCTTGTACTAAGGTGTGGTATAGAATTCACTCCTTGGAGATTGGTTGGGAGAAAGAGAGAGACAGAGACAGAGAGAGATAGAGAGAGACAGAGACAGAGAGAGTGATAGAGTGTCAGAGAGACAGAGTGATAGAGACAGAGAGAGTGTCAGAGTCAGGAGAGAGGAAGGTGGGGAGACAAAGAAGGGAGAGTAGGAGCAGGGGAAGGAAAGAGGCAGAGGAGAGGCAAGGAGGAGAGAAACTATTCAGTTCTTCTTGTTCTTTTTTCTGCTTTTGTGGTTTTTCTCTATTTGAAGGCATTTCTGGCATTAATTAGGTGGTCAGTCTGCCGACATTCAGTAAGTGCTTACCATGTACCATGAAAGCAGAATGGGAAAGACTTCTATTTTTGATGGGTTTGGAAAAATCAGGAGGCATTTTGATTACCCTTTGTCATATAAAATTTATTGTGTTGCAACCTTCCCTCCGCCACCCCCAACTTTTCTTTCTTTTTAAGACTTTGCTGGCCCTGCACATGGGCTGTAAGGGGCAGATGCAAACCCAGGAAAGCTTCTGGACTGTTAGTTGGGAGACTTGGCTCTCTGCTTTTTCTGCTTGATTCCCCTCTTTTGGAGGGAAGGGGAGTTTTGTTTATGACATGGGAGAAATTCTCAAGAGTACATGGGCTAGATCTGAACATGTGATTTCATTGGTCAAAGATGGACATTCCCATGAGAGGCCAGCTCTCTACCCACTGCGTGACACTTTCTCTTTAAAGGTTTATTGTAAACCAGAACAAAAGGAGTTTGCCTTTCTTAGAATCATCATTTTAATATTAAATATTTACAAACATAGTCTTGTATCTGCAAATTATTACTGCCTATGAGATACTCAGTAAATCTGACTTCCTTTTCTTCAAAAGTTTTTTGATTATAAACTTTTATAATCAACCCAGCGGTTAGAATCAAACATGGTAGGGAACTATGTAACCAAAAAAAAAAGTGTTGCAAAATCTTAACTACTTAGTGTTTTTTTTGTTGTTGTTGTTTTTTTAAAGCAATAGGGGTTAAGTAACTTGCTCAAGGTTACACAGCCAGTTATTTCTGGGTGTGGTGCTTAGTATCTGAGCCTGGATTTGATCCCAGGTCATCCTGACTCTGGGGCCGGTGCTCTTACTCACTGTGCCACCTGGCCGCCCCATTAACTACTTAGTTTTGATGATTGTACACTGGGAATGAGGACTGGTTCCATAGTCAGAATGAGTTCAAATCCTAGCTCTGATGCCCACCTATGCAACCTTGCTGGCCTTTCATTTCATGTCCCTCCTGGGTCTAGATCTGTGGTCTTTCTTGGTCTGTGCTCCCTTCTCATCTCTTTTCCATCAGGGACCTTACCAGTTTTAGGAAGATTTAGTCATTTACTTGTATGTACGGTCATTCCTATGGTACAATTTATCCATCTTGTTCCCAGTATCAGTTGCCCATTCCCCAGTTATTAGCTAGATAGGTCCTTTGGTTGTTTTCCTGTGACAGTTGAGTCTTTAGTAAATATTTTAGTCTTTAGGAAATTATTTAGTAAATAATTTTGTATAGCTTCAGAAATGAAATCACTGGTTCAAAAGATACAGTCTGTTTTGTATGTGGCAGCCTCTTGGTGAACCCCATTGCCATCCGGAGACTGCAGCAATGGGCAACTCCACCGAGAAAGTAATGGCTCCCACAGGCACCACCATTGGATTTTTATCATTATTAACTCTTGTTGTGAACTTAATATATTGTATCACTTCACAGTTGGCTAAATTTGGATTAGCTTGGATAAATTGTTCATATTACAAATAATGATTCGTTTTTCTTTTTCCCAACATTGTTCACATTCTTTTAGTGTTTCTTCATTGGGAAATGGGACATCAGGGCAGATTTAGGATTGGAGGGCTTTTCATCCAGTGTTTAAAAAAAAAAAAACCAATAAGAAATAACAACCAAAGATTTTTGCCCAATATGTTTTTGTTTATAATTTAAGCATACTGGTTTTTGTTGCATACAGTATCCTTTCTTCCAGCAATTTCTTCTGTTTCTTTAACTTTAATTGTAACTGAAAAGTTTTCTTGAAAATTGAGATAAATATAATATTTGATTTTTTTAAATTGAAAATTAGGTCACCTTTCTGATTGGAATTATATATGAGGCATAATGTGAGGCATGGACCTAATTTATTAAGAAAAAAACTAAACTAATTTTCCTAATAATTTTAATTAAATAAAGATGCTTCTTAATCTTTTCATGTCTTGGTATTTATTGGACACTAATCTCTTGTATATATTTGATTCTGTTTCGGGATTCTCAATTTTGTTTCACCGACCTATTTTTTTCCTCTTTTATTTTTAACCCAGAACCAGCTGCTTTTGATAATTACTACTTTAATGGATTATTTTGATGTTTGGTGCGGCAGGTCCCCTTTTCAGTGTATTTTTTTTCCTCCATAATTCCCCTTTCATTCTTGTTTTCCCATATAATTTTTATTGTCATTTTGAATAATTCTGTAATGTAGTTCATTGGTATTTTGATTGGCATTGCAGTAACTCCATGAATTGATTTGAAAATATCAGCATTTTTACTTTCTTGGTTTCATGTACTTGCAGACAGGCGACATAAATTTCATTGTTGTTTACTTTTTTTCCATCAAACGTGTCATTTACCTTTTATATGTGTGCCTTGATCTGTGCCCAAATATTTGGTAACATTTAATCATTATTATACATTGTATTTGTCTATTAATTTTTCCTTAGTTTTACTAGTGATGCTAAAAATGCAAATAATTTTGTGAGTTTATTTTATGCCTTCTTATTTTTCATTAGTTCCATCATGTCCAACTCTTTGTGACTCTTTGGACCTTTACTGTTCATGAGTTGTTTTTTTTTTTTTCTGCAAAGATACTGGAATGTTTTGCCATTTCCTTCTCCAACTCATTTTACAGATGAGGAAACTGAGGCAAGCAGAGTTAAGTGACTTGCTTAGGGTCATACAGATATTAAGTGTCTGAGACTAGACTTGAACTTCTGTTCTGAGTCTTCCTGACTCCAGGCCTGGTGCTTTATACACTGAACCATCAAACTGCCTCTTAAGTTTTGTTGCCTTTCTAAAAAGTAATTTATGAGCTAAATTAATCATTTTTTTTAGCTTCATCTGTTAGGTTTGAGACAGGTAGGCAGCACAGTGGATAGAGCAGGGGATATAGAGTCAGCAAAGCAAGTCACATAACCACTCATCCTTAGTTTTTTCATCTGTCATATAGGGTTGATAATAGCACTTGCCTTCTTAGGTTGTTGTCAAGATAAAGTCAGGCAATGTATACATAAAATGTTTTGCAGGCTTTAAAGTGCTATATAAATGCTAGATGTTGTTGTTGTTATTATATAGAAAATCATACCACCTGCATGACTACCTTTTTCATTTCCAGTGCTCATTTCTATAACTATGTTAAACAGAAGTGGTGACAATGACTACCCCTTTCTCTGCTTTTAGTGGGAACACTTCTAGTATTTACTCTGCTATCTTGGCTCCGCCCCCTGTAGTATTTTTCCATTATTTATCAGGCTAGTACGTGATTTGAAATACTTTATAATACTTTAGTAAGTTAAAGAACTGAGATTCCATTTGCTTAGGTATTCTGTGCATAGACCCACATTATAATGCTTCTATAATTTAGGAAATGGTCTTTGGGAGGTTCTATTGATTAAAAAAATAAAATTCATCCTCCTGTGGCCATCAAAATGATGAACCCCCACAAATTTAGCCAGGCAGAACCTGGCGAAAACAAATACATGGTTCATCACCATGTTATTCTTTGAAAATTTTTATTTGTTAGTACTTGCCTTAGTTGGTTCTGTTAGGGGTGTAGCGCTTGAAAACAAGGTGGTTCCCCCTTTATGCCATGGTGAAGCATTAGAGTAAGACTTTGAGTCGAGTTCTATTACGGAAAAATTCTTGTAGTCTTGGAATTTTAGTGTGCCTTGTAAAAAAATGTAAATGATGCTATGTTTTATCTAAGACTCTGCCCCCCCCCTTTTTTTTGCATCTCTTGTTGAAGTTCTATCATTTGTTGGTCCATCCTTTTGATATTTTCCCTCCTGGTACATAATTGACCTTCATCTTTGGCTTAATCATACAATTACTGAGAGATAATATTTTTTACCACTTAAAATAGTCATATAATTTGTAATTTATAATATTTCTAATTTTGCCAATACTGAACCTTTCTACTCTGGCATAAATCCTGGTTTGTAAGTTAAACAAACACCCATACTCTTTATTGTTGAGTTTGTATTTTTCTGATTCATTGGGGTCAGTAGTCTGTAATGAATCCTGGTCCTTTGCAAAGTCTAAGGTGGTGGGCATTTGAGTTGTCGTTTTTACCCACGTGTGGATTTTTCCTCTGACCAGTTACTGATGACAGCTTATTTTGGGTAATTGCTGTCCCATAAATGGCAGTAAGTTTCTGTGGTTGACATAAATGGCTTTTGCAACAGAAGATGCAAAGTCATTGGAGACAGCAGATTTTCACCAGTCTCTTTGCAAACCACAAAGCCCCAAATTCTTAGTAGACAAGAGAATTTTATTAAAGGGTAAGCAGAATAGGCCTGCAGCCCACCCTGCCATTTGGGTTATGTTAAATTAATTGGCCAATATATATTTTATTGGAAGAGGACCCGTGGCTTTTTAGGAGATCTATATGCCTTTGGGTGTGTTTTAATGACACAGAATGATGGGGATCTCTGATGGGCTGACTATTAAGTTATTTATCTAATTGCCATAGACCCACATAAATTATGAACTTGTTTGTATACTTTGTGTGCTCTTAAGACCAGGCTTGGAAATTCGTGAAGGAAATCTCCAGCCCAGTCCCTTGTAGTCGACCAGCCCTCTCATCCCAACTACTTCCAAAAGCTTTCTTGCGACATTCCATAATTAAGCCTACCCAGAACCCTCTTAGGGGCGTCAGCAAAAAGAGGTTGGCGCAGCTCCTGTAGTTAAGTGCTGACTTGGGATTTTACCCATCGGGTCATGCTGTATGGTTGTGATCAGCCCCACGTTGGGTGATGGTGGCCCCACTCTGTTCTTTCAGGGGCTCTTAGGGGTGGTGTCTCCTGGCCCATACGGACTTAATTTTCATACTGTATCGCTTGCTTCACATCTTGAATTAATATGAGTAAGGAAACTTGGGGTCACAGGCTTACCGGGGGAGCGCTTGGGGACATTTTTGTGCTAATTTGCAGACCTGGTGCAAAGTTGCTCCTAGAATAGTCTCACCCTGGGGTCAGGACTTTTCCATCGGAAAATCCTGCTTTTGTGGTAGTGCTGGAGCCTTTGAAAAGGACCCTGGGAATCCCTGGAGAATCAGGTTCTGCTAAGGCCTCATCCAGTGTTTCTTAATTGACTCTGTGTCTTGAAAGCAGGGGAACGTTGTCTCTGTGGAGAGTACAGGAGAGCCACCAGGACAAGGAGAGGGGCTGGAGGACCTGGTGCCCAAGCTGGCTGGGTGACTTTGGAGAAGGCCTTAAGCTGTCTGTCTGCTTCAGTTTCCTTGTCTAAGGAGGAGAGACTGTGGGGAGGAGTCGGTTGTGCCATGCCTCTGGGGAACAGCTCCCACTAGAGACTCCTCTCCAGACTCACAGACCCAGATTCATCCTGTGAGACGACCACAGGAGTGAATGTGTGATGAGTTAGAGGGTCCCCCCTGGCCCCAGTCATTCTCTGGCACCAAGTCAGACGCCCTCCCCACTGTCCTCCCCTCACCGTGTGGGAGGTACAAAGATAGAAGCAACACTCCCCCTTCCTTGCCCCCAAAAGGGAGTGTGGGTGACTGGCTGTCCAGGGCCAGCCAAGACTAAGATTTCTTCCCAATTTTTTAAAAAAGCTTTGGCCAGTATCTAGTTTGACTTAAACCTTTCCCTCCAGGAGGGGGCTGTTCCTCTTGGTGCCAGAGGGATGCTCCCATCCTGCCTCTCACAATCCCTTCCTGTGTTTTCAGGCCTGGCTCTTTCTACCAGGTAATAAAGGTCTTGTTCTCCAAGGAGAGAGGAAAGCAAACCACAAGCGCTCACGTGGCGTCCTCTCCCTGTCAGTCACCAGAATGGGGCTAGGTGAGGCATGAAGCCCTGTGGTTTTGGAGTAAGGACACATGGTGATTAGGGGAAATGTTGTGAGGGCTCATGGTTGCAGTGGAAGCAAGGTCAGTCCCGAAATGTGGGATGGGAGGGGACTTAGAATAAAACCTTAGGCCGTTGAGTGAAAGCCAGACATGCTGTAAAAGTGTTTTCTGGGACATGAGGGGCATGTGGATTGTGTTGCTTTATACCTAGGAGAGGTAGCTTGGTGGAGGTTGGAGCTCTGGATTTTAGGTCAGGAAGATTTGGTTCAGATCCTTCCTCAGATACCAGCTGGGTGACCTTGGGCAACTCACTGGATCTCAGTTTCTTACCTAATATATGAAATGGGGATTATGGTAGTGCCTGCCTCCCAGGGGTGTATTGGGATGATGTCTGTGAAACGCTCTGTAGACTTTGAAACTCTTTCTTCATGTGTGGTTTTATGAATTACCTTCCTAATGGGGGCTTTGGTGAGGAAAATACTTGTGGAAAGGGCAGAAGGCTTTGCTGTTGGTGTCTGTTACCATTATTTTTATTATTATGGTGCTAATGCCTCATCTGGTGTTTATTCATTTACTCCATATCTTGAAAGGAATGGAAACTTGTTTCTGTGGAGGGTGCGGAGGGAGAGCTACTAAGTACAAGGAGAGAAAAATAGATTCAGCAGAAAGAGTGGGAGAACCTGGTTTCGGATTCTGGCTGGATGGCTTTGGTTAAGTCCCTTAAGCTCTCCTTCAGTTACCTCATCTGTTTAAAGGGGGGGAGGGACCATTTCCCTCCTGTTAATTGATGGCTTCTGTTTTTATATGTCATTCATTCCTCCATATGTCCCTACTCCTTCCCTGTTATTTTGTTTCTTTCAGGACAGGACCTTTGGTTGTGCTGGTCTGCAGAATTTCCTTGAGGAATTTTGGTCAGCCGGTGCAGATAGGGCAGACACTGCAACCTAGAGGGTGGCTGAGGGCATTTATTTGTCCAGGGGTCTGCTGCCAGGATGTATCAGAGGCAGGACTTGAATCCAGGTCATCCTTCCTGGGTTGAGGGGAGCTCTCTGGCCATAATGCCAGGCATGAATATTATTATTATTAATGGTAATTTTAGGGTACACAGGTGTGCTAGCAAGACTTCAAGATGTAGTCGTAGTGTTTGTGTGGGAGAAAAGTTTCTAAAATTTGTCAGAGGCATTGTCAAGCCTCTGTCATAATATTTCATGAAATCAGTAAGGTTTATACTCAGCCAGTAACTGCCCTTGGGGCCTTGGGCCAGATACTTCACTTTTCTGGGCCTCAGTTTCTTCATGTAAAATGCAGAGGCTGGGTTACATGGCTTCTTTCTAGCTTTAGATCTATGAGCCTATGATGAAATACTTCCTATGTGCCTGCTAGGTGCTGGGGATACACAGGCAAGATTGAAACCGTCTCTGCCCTGAAGCAGCAGAAATTTGTTGAGAAGGAACATTGTGTGTACAAATAGAGCAAAATACAAAAGGAGGTACAAAGTATTTCAAGCAGAGAGAGCACCAACCAATGGCCTTGGGTCACAGGTGGCGTTTGAGCTGGGCTTTTGAGGAAGTGAGGGCTCCTACCTGGGGAAGATGAGCAGGGGGTTGTGTTCTAGACATGAGAGACCAAGTGGGCAAAGTTACAGAAGCAAGTTAAAATATGGTGACCTGGGGAGCAGCTCTCAGGCCAGTTTAACGGGAAAGGAGGGGAAGAGAAGGGGAGAAGAGTGGAAACCTAGAGGGAGCCATGTTGGGAAGGGCTTTCCACGTCATGCTAACCTTGTATTTTGACCTAGAAGCAAAAGGGAGACATTGAAGATTTTTTGGGAAGTGGAGTAAAATTAGGATGACCTCTAAATGTTGTCTGATTCTAAATCTCTGATCTAGGATAGATTTGCCTTGCAAAGCTTTCTTTAAAAAAAAAAAAAAAGGAGGCATCATCCAAGAATGAGCACCTTTGGTCAGTTTTGTTACTTAACCTGATTCATCTGCAAAGCAACTTTCTGGAGCCACAGATGAGAATTTGGTCTTGATTTTGCATGTATTCTGTATTTACTTTTCCCCCATGCATGTTGTTTCCCCTTAAAAAAGAATATAGGCTCTGAGACAGCTATGTGGTGTGGTGAATAGAGCACTGGCCCTGGAATCAGGAGGACCTGAGTTCAAATCCTGCCTCAGGCACTTAATACTTACTAGCTGTGTGACCTTGGGCAAGTCACTTAACCCTTATTGCCCTGTCTTTCCCCCCTCGAAAGAGAAAAAAAATAAAAAGAATATAAGCTCCTTGAGGGCAAGAGATAAGCTGTTCTACATTTTGTGTCAGTATTCTCAATGCCCAGCAGTTATTGAATACTCTTAGGAGTGCACGTTTATATGAGGGCCTTCAAAACTTTTTTCTTTACAGTAGTAAAACTGTGATTCTACTTCCCCCTTTCTTTGGTGTCTGCAGTGCTTGTCACAAAGCCTGGAACATGGGCGTGTAACTGCCATGATTCAAATGATGATGCCTTAGGCTGGTTTTATGCAGAAAAAGCAAATGGCCATTAGGTGAAGTCCTATATTTCTTCCTCCCCATAATTGTTTTCATGACCTTGCTTCCGCCTCTACCAGTCATCTTTTGATACCATTGCTTCCAAAGGCAGACCATGTTGTCTTGTCTATACCTTGGACCTTGTGGTTTTCTGACCTTGACCTCTGTGCTAGCTGCAGCTAGTTTCCTTTGATCCATGAACCAAGTCCCCTTTTATGGGTTTATTGATTCCCCTTGTTTTTTTATTGCCTCCCAGACATGTAAACACACACACACACATGCACATTCTGGTGTTGTGTTCGTAGGGGACCCTTGCACAGAATTCCTTTTACATATCATACTAACAAGGGAGATGATATGGTTTCCAGAGGTCTGCAGCAGCAAAAACAGAAGGGAGAAGAGTTGGATTGTAGTTCTGCTAAAAGTGTAGCTCAGTCATGGGTAGAAATAAGTGACGGTGGAGTTAGAAGAACTTTTAAGAGCAGACACAAGAACACAAGAGCACAGCAGGAGCATGGGGGCTGTTGAGTGGCCATATCCCTGGGATAGGGGCAGCTAGGTGGCTCTGTGGATAGGATACTGGGTCTGGAGTCAGGAAGACTTGGTTTCGAATCTCGCCTGAGACACTTACTAGCCATATGACCCAGGGCGAGTCACTTAACTTCTGTTTGCCTTCATCCACTGGAGAAGGAAATAGCAAACCACTCCAGTATCTTTGGACAGTGAAGTCTCCATGAGGTCAGGAAGGGTCAGACAGGAATGAAGAACAATCACTCGTATAAAAAGTTTCCTGGCTGCCTGATGCCCAATCAAGGATGCTTGCTGAGGAAGCAATGGTCAATGAATGAAAACCCCATAAAGCTGGCTGTTAAAACTCTAGATTAGAAAGAGAATCACACATTCACAGGTCTGACTGAGGAGAAAGGAAACACCTGGGGACTGTTTGAACCAGGCAGTGCCTCCCTCCTCTCTCTGGGCCTACAGCTTTATAAAAGACAACATTGGTTCTGATTGGAGCTGACCTGGTTGGATCTGGTTCTTTCCATCTGCTTTAGCCAGACACGTTACTGGAGGGAAGGTTTGGCACCTTCTCACCAGCTGTGGCGGGCATCTTTGTCCTCTGTGTGAGTCACTGCTGATTCCACAGGACCATGTTGTGGTCTGGGTCCCTAGAGCATTAGGGGACCATTGCTTCCCCAAAGACCAGGGATCAAGACCCTGCTTGTCTAAGTATCTCTGTGGGTAGAAGGAAGGAACTTTGCCTCATTTGGTCACATAAGTAGAGGAGGGTGGCAGTGATGAGTTCTGCCCACAGATTGGACTGACTCGCCTCATCTCTAAGAGTGAAGCTGGGTGATGGCAGTGTTGGGCTTCCTGTCATTTCACCCAGGGAAGAAGTAAGCGCAGTTTTATGCACTGTGTGGGCACAGAGATCTCTTAGATCAGGTCTTCATCCTTTTTGTGAAGGGCTCGTAGATGACCCTGTTAGAACAGTCTGGTGAAGCCTATAGATCCCACTGAGAAGACCCTTTTGATGAAAACGAATGGACAGTTCTTTGTTGGAAAGGGGATTTAAGCAGCTTCCGCAGTGTCCTCCCTCCTTCCTGCTTTCCCCCTTTCCCTTTTTGGTCCTTCTCTCTCTCTAGCCTTGCTTCTCTCCGCAGTGACACTACAGAGCTTGTCCAGCATTTCTCTGTGTAATTACAAGGGTCACTTCCTTGCCTGGAGATGGTCACCCCACACTCCCCGTACGTCCGCTTGCTTTCTGGAGGGGCGAAAGCATCGGCTGCATCTGTTAGGGACACAGAAACTCCATTCACATCGTATGGATAGAGGACACAGGATCGTTTGTTTGCATCTGTTTCTCTCTTTTCCCATAGAGACAGAGTCTGGTCTACCTCTTATGAACTCTTAGAAGGCAGGGCTTGGAATTTCAGGTGGTAGTGGTCCAAGAGAAAAGGAAGGTAAAATCATTGATTCATTCAATAAGCATTTATTAAGTGCCTACTGTGTTCCAGACATTGCACTAGACACTCGAAGTATAAAGACCCCAAACCAGTTTATGCGTAAGGTCCTCACATTATGTTAGTCTGAATAAAAAGCATACAAGTCAGTTGCTATAATGGACTTTTAAGGGGAGTTTAATGTAGAATTTTTTCTTGGTTGTCTATGGTAGCCAATACATATGTACAAGTAATTGATAGATAATCCATATAGTCCCAGAGAAAATACAACTTTTAGTTGTCTTTTACTTCATGAGACAAGATGTATGCAAAGAAAGTTACCTGGAAAAGACAGGTGGCATTTTTCTCTTGGGTCACAGGATTTACATTAGTTCAACTCAATTCAGTTAAGGGTTTATTTATACTTATTATGTGCAAGGCACTGTGCTGGGTGGTAGGAATAACAAGATACAAACAAAGCAGACCTTATCCTCAAGTGGCTTAAATTCTACTTAGAGAAAACACAGATAAATACATTGAAAAAATACATACCAGATAGGGGCTGGGTTTTTGTTGTTATTGTTGGGGAAAGGGAGATTGGGTTAGAAATGACATTTCCTGGAGAAATCAGGAAGGTGTTTTGGAGATCATATTGTCCAGTCAGATCCTGATTTAAGGATTTAGAACTGGAACAGACGTCAAGTCCAGTCCTTTCATTTCTCAGATGATGAGCCTGCCAGCTAGAGAGATAGTGACTTGCCCCAAAACGCACAGGATTTGAAGGCACGCCCTCCAAATCCACTATTCTTCTTCACTATTTCCTAGTTAAATACTAAGGTGGATGCCTGTTTTCTTAAGGGAGGAAAGATCACTTTATAAATTGAGTTGGAAACTCTCATTGGTTGACGGGTTGAGATGTTGGGCTGACTTTGGCTGTCTAGATCTTTCACTGAGAGTGTGACGTTGGAGATTTGTAGAGGTCCAGCAGATTTGTCAACTCCAGGATTTCCCGATGTTTCCCAATCCTAATTTCAGTGCCCCCCCATCTCCTAATACCCTTGATGTTTCTTCCATAGTCAAACCCCATTATGCCACCCTTAGAATGTCCAGACCTGAGCTCCCTCCTTTTCTTTGGGGAGTCGTGATTTCTAATCTGGCAAAACTATGATATTGTATATATTGGGGAAAGGGAATTTTGCATTGGTGGATGGTGGCTATGGTGATGTTGTTAGTTAAGATTTTATTATGGACCTACTGCATGCTCATCACTCTGCAGCTGATGCTTATGTCAGCAGTAGGGACACATGTCTATGGTACTCTAAAGTTAATACATGGACTCCAGTGTAAAGATTCTTTATATCTGAGTGTATCTGTAGGTGCTGCTAAATGCATTATGGCCCTAGGTATCAATTCTGGGTGTTGAGAATTGTTGGAGTGTAATGTTAATGGGATTTAAGATCAGGTGGAGCCTATTAAGGGAAGCTTGCTTAGGGGAGGCTTGCTTGCAGGAAGGCTTTCACACCTTTTGCTAATTTCTAATTAGGTGCTAAGTCATGAGGGTTGTGATGCCCTCTGGCTCTGAGAAAGTATATATATACTCTGAGTTGGTATTTTGCTTTGGGGGCTCGCTTATGAGAAGGATCTTGTGATTCCCTGATCGAGATTCTGAGTGGCAGTGTGTTCAGAGCTCCCCAACTTCTCAGATGTGAAGGCTCTCTCCTCCAGGGATGTTTGTAAAGTGTACAGTTGATTCAGGCTGTCAGAGCCCTGTTTTGTCTTTACTTCTCTGTTTGTATTTTCTCTAAAGTTTTCAGGGTGCTGACTTTTCCCCTGAACTAATGAATGTGATTTAAAAAGATTGTTGACCCCTCAAACAGCTGTCATTGCTAGTAAAGCAGATCTAAGAACCTGTGCTGGCAGCCATCCTGTGTATGCCCGTGTGGTTGCTGCTTCTATGGAGAAAGAATGATTTAAAATGAACACTTCTACTGGTGTATATCCAAACTCAACATCCAGTAGGCCGATAAGTGTTAGAAGATCTGGGATTGTGTTCCAGCCCTGCTGATTTCCTGCCAGTTTGACCTCATGTAAGACACTTTATTTTGATGGGTCTCAGTTTCTTCATCTGTAAAATGTGATGGCTTTTGGCTCTCATTCTATTACCCTGTGGTGTCTTGAGTCTGTGGAAGGAGGATAGTCCTCATCCTTTCTTAGGAACAACAGAGTATGACGTGAGGGCTATCAGAATTTAGTTAAACTAAGCAAATATTTACTCCTTAACTCTAAAAGGAAGGGGTTGGACTAAGGTGCCTTCCAGGTGTAAAGTGACAGTTGATGGTCTTGTGAATGTCTTTGGGATTGTGTTGGGCCCTGAGGAAACAGACACCAAGCCCTAAATGACCTCTGCCCTCCAGCCTTAGCGTCCATTCTAAGTGGGAGGGGGGATCCCCAGGTAGACAAGTGGAAGCAGTGACATTCATTGCCTTCTTTCTGATACTTCTTCCATTTGTGACTGTGTAGTATTACCAGAAATAGAAATACTGTATATCCATCTGCTTTGCTGGGCAAAAAATTGACTTGGCTTTGGATTTTGCACTTTGATTTACTTAGGAATGGAGTAATTGTCTCATAAAACAGCAGGCTGGTCCTGTTAATGCTGGCTTATTAGACTTTGCTATTAGAAAACGTGCTTACCCTAGTTGGGACGAGACTTTATCCAGTGGTGCTTAAAATAATTAGCTTCTAAAAATGAGGCTGTAATGAGTAGCTGTTGACTGCTCCCCACCTACCTCCATGGCCACCCTGCTTCCCTTGCTCTGTTCCCCATCCTTCTGCTCTTTTCTTCCTCTTTCCTCTATTTCCTCTCCTACCCACCCTGCTCTTCCTCCTCCCCCCTCCCTTCTTCCTCCTCTTTTCCCCTTTACCTGCTCTGTTCCTCCTCCCCACCCCTCTCCTACCCTTTCCCTCCTTCTGTTCCCCCTCCATCCCCTGTTCTCTCCCCCCCAATCTCCAATCCAGGAATTGATGCTTCCATCCTCCTCTACTGGTTTCCAAAACTTGGGAGGGAATTTTAGATCTCTGTATTTCTTGTTCAGCAAGAAAACTCTTTCATTTCTGCTACACTCGGGTCTGAAAGAAGGGCCGTGAAGGCTTGGCCAACCATTTTGCCTCTGTGGGCTCAGTCTGTATTTGGAGACAGAAGTACTGACCGAACATCGCCTCCTTTTATTACTTGTTGTTTATGAGAATAAAAATCAGCGCATCTTCATTCATTCATGAGAGTCCTGGTGTGGAGGTGACTCTGGCTTTGGGTAGTAAGATCCCAAGCTCAGCTGGGTCCCTCCAGTTAGAAAGGATTTCCCTGTGGGCCCGACAGATGATCATCATTAAGGGAGCAGCCTAGCTTGGTTTTGAGAGGGCTCTTATGGCCATCAAATGAGAACTGTTAGAACCTGAGGGTCCATAGGACGAGTCCTCATGTTTAGGGGCACAAGGGTCCATGGCAAGTCATCGGGCGGTGTGCTGTTCCCAAGGAGCTTTGAATGAATTTCTCAACAAACATTTTTAAAGTTGCTACCTTGTGTAAGGTCTTGTGCTTGGCCCTGGGGATATATATGATCCCCAACTGGGAATTTCCAAGGCTTTGTCCTAGGTCCTCTAATCTTCTCTCTCTACACACTTCATGCTTTCAGCAGCCAATTTTCATCTTTATGCAGAGATATGTGTGTATATATGTGTGTGTGTGTGTGCATGCACATATGTATTATGTTTGCATGTATCCAGCTCTTCTCCCGTGTGTTTGCCTTTTGGACGTTTCAGACTGGATGCCCCAGAGACAAATCACATACACAGTGTCCAAATTGAGCTGTGTTTTTTGCCTTTATCCCCAGTGCTCAGCACATACAGTGCTTGGCACATAGTAGGCTCTTTTTGACTGACTGAATTCCAACCCCAATCTTCCTCCAGTCTCCCCTGTATTTGTTGAGTCAACAATCACCATCCCTGCAGGTGGGGGGTGTGACCTCCCAGGTTCTTCATGGCATTATTCTTGGCCCTTCATTCTCCCTCACTGAATCCATCCCCAAAACAGCATCTCTTCCATCTGACCCCTTTCTTCTCCTCACATGTCAGCCTCCTTGGTTTGGACTCTTACTAAGTCACCTTCTGCTTGGTCTCTCTGCCTCCAGCCCCTCCTCCTTCAGTCCTTTGTCCACACTGCTCCCAGAATAATTTTTCTTGAGCACAGATCTGACTGGTTTATGGGCCCACTCAACTCAACTTCAGTGGCTTGAAATATAAACTCCTGTTTGGGGTCTTTTAGTGTTTCAGACCTAGGACATCCTCCTCCCCCCCATCCTGACTTTCTAGACTCATTGGACATTGCTCTGCTTCCTGTACCCCACGATCCAGCCTTACAGGCTCTCTCTCTCTGTTCTTTGCTCACAACCCTCCATCTCCCCTCTCCATGTCTTTGCACTGACTGTCACCCATGCCTGGAATGCCCTCCCTCCTCACCTCTGCTGCAAAAATCTAACCAGGAAGTAAGGACCTTTAGTGGAATGGAAGCTACACACAGACAGTTCACACTGATTGTCCTTTGTCTTCCTTCCAGACTTAGCTCAAGCACCACCTTCTGCATCCCCTTATTGTCTTTATTTATTTTGTGTTTATATTTATGCTCTCTCCCCCTTTGGAATATAAGCTGCATACAAATAGGGATTGTCTCATTCATTATATCTGTATCTCCAGCACATAGTAGACCTGTAATAAATGCTTATTGACTCATCGATCTACTCCGTTTTCCAGTTCCTTGTGGCTTTTGCAGGGGAAATTAATAACAGTCATACTGGGGAGAGTGAGATGAACAAAAAGGAGAGAGAGGCCCAGTTGAGTTTTTGCTCCTTGAGCGCTGAGACTTTTTTTTTAATCTCCTGAACTGAGCATGCATGCATGCAGTAGGTGCACAATGAATGTTTGATTTGAAGTTAATTGTTATGAGAAATTCAGGGAGGAAGAGATCATGTTTCCATGGGTCAGGGAATGACCGTATAAGCATAAGGGATGCCATGAGTCAGCACATAGACATAGATACTAGGCCTGATGGGAATGGTGGGGCTTTAACTAAATGCTTAGGGTTAATGAACAGTTAAAAAAAAAAAGCTGAGCAAAGATTCCCTATAAGTACCTCAAGGCAGTACTTGATTAATTACCGATGTTGGGGAGGGCAGCATCGCTAATGAACCTTTCTCTACCCGTTCCTATAAGATGTCTGTGAATGTTGTGTTGATTGTGATGAGAAAAGTGCATGTGTTTGTAGGACTTTGGATTTTGTTCTGTCTTTTCACTTTGGGGTGATCTGCTTGAAAATAATAATTCTCACGATGTAGTTCTTTTCTCTTGTCCAATGTTAGCTATCTTCTTTTAGCTGTAGAGGAATCATGACAAATAGACCTGATGTCATTTTATAGATGATGAAATGCTCCCAGGGTATGTGACCTATGGTTGTTTAACATGGACTGGGATGTCGACCTCCTGAGGCTAGCTTGCCTTGCCCTCCTCCACCTTCCATCCCAACAAGGGAATCCCTAAATGGGTGGATCGGTTTTGATTTTAGAGCTGATCCTTTTCTGAAGCAAGGCATTGCTTTGTCTTATCAATGGTGGCTTTTTTCCTCTTGCAGGAAGCCAGTTGAGTAAAACTCTCCATGAATGTACGTCACCATGATGATGACCGACCAAATCCCTCTGGAACTGCCGCCATTGCTGAGTGGAGAGGTCGCCATGATGCCTCATCTAGTGAATGGAGATGGAGCTCAACAGGTTAGTGCTGTGAGATTGAGGATGGAGGGAATTTGTACTACCTGATAATGAAAATAGCTGGGCAGTACCAATCTGTAAATTTAGGGGGTGGATGTTTGTGGCTTTAAACTTTACTTTAAAAAAAAAACATTTAATGTTATTTTTTCTTTAAATTTTTTTCTTTATTTTAGTTTTCAACATTCATTTCCACAAAACTTTACTTATTCTTCATGTAAGAGTTCTGAGCAGAGTCAACAAATGGCCTTTTATTTTACTATAACAAGGCTTAGTCTGTTTTATGCAGGTTGAATCTTACCTGTTCTGTTCAATTTTCCTGAAGCATCAAGAGATGTCTGAGTTGATTTTTTTTAAGATAAAACTTTTGTTGAAAACCAGAAGGGTGCTGAATAAAACCAGTGTTTATATATAAAATTCACTGTCTGTTAGTGGTTAGCACATTGGGCTAAAGCATGGCACTGAGACCAGTGTCTTATCCATTCTTTGCTTAGGCCCACATGGTATATCCCTAGCCTCTCATCAGCTGTCTGTTACTGATCTGGCTGATTTCTCTTAGTGGTCATTGCTATGGTTGGTCTCACTGGTCTTTGCAATGACCTTTCTTATCATCTTCTGCCATTGATCTCTTCCATTGTCCTGTCCTTTTTCTGTGCCTTTTAGAGATGGAAAGTCAGTAAATCCAATCTTATTTTACAGATGAAAGCACTGAGGCCCAGAGAACTAAAAAATTTGCCCAAATTGGAAAAAAAAAAGACGATTATCACTACATCTCCATTTTAAGTAAAGATGGCATTGGGAAAACTGTCATTTATAAAACGAATGAGGTAGCAGTTAACAAAAGAAATCTTTGCAAGAAACTATACCCCAGGACCACTTTATATAACAAGTTTTTTTACTGCATTTTGGGTCATCCAATTAAAAAATGACATTTATATGCAGCTTGTCTTCCTCTGTCAACTCTATAAAGTTTGGCTGTAGGAAGGATGATGCCATTTGCAATGGCTCACATGGTAGTGAGGGAGTGTATTAGGCGGCTGGTCAGAAGCCTGCCGAGATCTCATACCCATCCCATTGGTAAAATTAGACACAAAAGAAAAATGACAAATGTGGGCGGAGGCGGGGAATGGGTACAGCCATTGTGGAAAGTAATTTGGACCTCTACCCAAAAAGTTACTGAACAGCTCATGCCCCTTGGCCCATTAATGCCACTGCTAGGTCTCTACTCAAAAGAGATCAAAGAAAGAAGAAAAGGTCTTTTATTTACAAAAATAGTACATAGGAAAAAAATTTTGATGATGTAAAAACAAAATATATCAGTATAAATTTATTTAAAGAAAAAAGCCTATGCAGTCTTCTTATTCTGTTTTCAAAGGGAAAAACTAAAGAAACTTCTATTCCAGGCCTTTGTGTGATCACCCATTTGTTCAACCAAAAGAGCTATTTACTTTATGTAATAAATGGGGGAAAAAAAAGCCCAGACTTGAGAAACTAGCTTCACCAGATCAGAATCGCAGGCTCTAAATGGTCAGAAAATGATTTATAGCAAAATTGAATGAGGAGTCACCAGCCACCCAAGCAGAATCCACTTCAGAGCTGGGTGGTAGGAGGTGACACAGGGAGCCCGAGGTGGTATTTTTCTGTTTTTGGAAGCCACGAAAGCCCGAGGACAGAAGGGAGGAATGTGTGCAGGAGACCTTGAAAAAGAGCATACCCATGTGAGAAGGGAGGGCAAAAGGCCTGAGCAGGGAGTGAGCCAGCCCTCGTGCCTGATGCCCAATGATAGAGAAGGAAAGGTGCCACAGAACTGACCAAGGACAGAGATGATCGATCCAGAAGTCAGTTGCCTGCTATGTGTCTGCCACTGGGCTGGGTAGTGGGAGTACAAGTATGAGTGACGAAACCAGCCCTAACAAGTCCGATATTCTTCAAGATTCTAAAAAATGGGATGTGCCTTAGTCATCTTACATAGATTTATGTCTGAGTTTTCTTATAGCTATTCCCAGCTTCAGTGTTCAATAAAAGAAAAGAAAAAAAATGTAAAAGCGCCTTTTGAGACTTTCTGGGTCTTACTGATCAAAGAAGCATTGTCTACTTTGTAACGGACATGTTTCTCTAAGCACTTATCTGTATATGCCTTATCCTGCCCCCTTGAACATATGACACCTGCAAGAATAAATGCTCCTGAAGGTCAGGGACTATGTCTGTTCTTAAACTTTACCTCCTTGATGTCTAGGATAATGCATCTTCTAAATGTGTGCTGAGTTCTGTTGGATACAATGAATTGTGGCTATAAAGCTACTAAAAAATCTCTTACCTCTTTCCTACTCTGGTAGTGCTGGGGGGCGGGGGGGGAGAGTACTTTTATAGATTAAAGTATCATTCAGAATGAAATACATCCATTAACCCTCTCTGTAGAGCATGAGTTTTTAATTCTTTTTCCATTTGCCAGAAAATCCGTAGTGATGGCAGAGATCGGTAACTTTTGGGCATAGTTTCAAATTGCTTTCCACAATGGCTGTACCCATTCCCCACCTCCGCCCACATTCATCCTTTTCCTTTTGTGCCCAGCTTTGTCAGTGGGATGGGTGTAAGGTCTGGGTAGGCTTCTGACCAGCCGCCTAATACACTCCCTCACTACCATGT
This sequence comes from Petaurus breviceps papuanus, assembly GCF_028583685.1. NCBI lineage: Eukaryota > Metazoa > Chordata > Mammalia > Diprotodontia > Petauridae > Petaurus > Petaurus breviceps. The sequence goes on from NW_027185759.1 coordinate 32,929,309, forward strand.
GAGCCATTGCAAATGGCATCATCCTTCCTACAGGCAAACTTTATAGAGTTGACAGATGCAGACAAGCCGCATATAAATGTTATTTTTTGATGGGGTGACCTAAAATGTAGTAAAGGAGCTTGTTCTGTAAAGAGGCCCTGGGGTATATAGCTTCTTATAAAGACGACTTCTGTCTTTGGTTAATTGTCACCTCATTTATTTTATAAATGACAGTTTTCCCAATATCAAGTTTGCTTCAACTGGAGATACAGTCTTTAAAAAAAAATTATTTGGGCAAAGTTAATCCTTTCAACCGTAGTTTTCTCATCTGTAAAATAAGATTGCTCTCAGTGACTTCCAAAGGTCACTTCCATCTCTAAATCTGTGACCCAGTGATGATTCAAGTCTCCCGGCATTTTTTTTTTTGTATTCTTTATATATTCCATTCCTTAAGGCTACACTGATATGCTGAAATACTTTCCAAGCAATTGGATACTGCACCATCCTGACAAATCCATTTTAGTTGTTTTGTGAATCACATACCAGCCAGGCTAGTCAGTTCCATTTCTATGAACCCCAAACTTCACCTTATGAAGCTTTTGCTAAGTACTTTAGGTGTTATTCTGCTTATTTGCAGAGAGGAGAATTTGAAGCCCAGATTTTTTTCTTCTTTTTCTCCCAACCATTTTTCTCCACTTATTGACTATAATCAAGGCCATGGGCAGAATTGTTAAATGCACTGCATTTTGTTTGCCTTTCCCCACTACTCCTCCAGGGGCTCAGTGTAAGGTGTGCTGGATTTGTGGTTGGGGACCTGGCTTCAGATCCTCGCCATGCCTTACCTGGCCATAGTTTCCTCAGCTGGGAAGAGAGGTGGGTTTGCAGTAGATTGTCCTGAAGGTTCTTTCTAGCCCTTAAATCATAGCAATTAATAATAGTTAACATTTTTATGCCATTTATTATATGCTAGGCACCTTTCTTTACAAATATTTCCTTTAATCTTCACAGCAACCTTGGGAGATAGGTACTCTTACTACTCCCATTTTACAGAAGAGGAAACAGAGGCAAAAAGATTATGTAACTTGGTTGAAGTCACACAGCAAGTCAGTTTTAAAACTATGGTCCTATGAAGGCCAAATGTCCAGTGCCGGCCCTCATGATCCACTAAAGAATTGACTGTACCCTTCTCTGGAATACGTATTTTCTGTTTTATCCCCACCCCCTGTGTCAGAATATTTCCCTTCCTTCCCTTCCCCTTCATGGCTCTCTTCTCTGCATTCCAAGCTGCCGTCTCTCTGATTAGGTAAGTCACCAACTTAGCTTTAAATTCAAGGGACGAGGAAGCATAGGCTAGTAGAGATGAGTCCACTTACCCAAGGTCCCTCAGCCACTTAGCACCAGAGCTGAGCTCAGCCAGCCTCCCAGGCCAGAACTCTCTACATCACTGGCTCTGTGGGCTGTTTCCGCCAACATCGGTCCCTTTGAAAAGTCTTTTAAAAGGTCCTGTTGGAGCCATGATGTTTTGACCCAAATCCATGACTTTACTGATGGAGATTGCAGGCCTTGGAAACTGCCATTTCGGGAGAACACTTGGGGGATCAGGAAGATCTTGGACCGCCCACCAATAACTTACCTAGAAGAGTGTTTACCGAATCCTTAATCCCTTTCAGCTGTGCAAGGGACATGAGAAATCAGCTCTACACGGGGCCAAATGAAGAGCCGAAGTCCTTAGAATCCCCAAACTTCCCTGCTTTGGCCCCTCCTGTTGCTGTCTTGAAAGGATCTGGATCTAATTAGAAATAGTTCTTGGCAGGGTGCTCAGGTCTGTTTGTGTTCTTGCAGTAAAAGGACAATATTTAATTTTCATCATCTAAAGTCATAGTAAGTTTGAGCTCTGTCATTTTTATGTAGATAGGAGGGGAAAGGGGGATGCTTCCGTTTAAAAAATATCATCCTTTGTATGAAAAAAGAGCTTTTGCTTTTAGTGACGATTGAAAAACAGCCTTGTCTGCTGTCGGGATAGAGAAGAACTCACTTGCCATAGCTTTATTTTTCTGCTTTTGTTTTCTACAGAAAGAAAGTACTTGGGTTTCTCTGCTTGATAATAATCCCTTCTTTCTCCCAGCCATTTCAGCCCTCTACAACTCAATACACTTGGATTCCTAAAGTGCTCTGAGCTCCCTTAGTTCTTAGGTTATTAAAAAAAAAAAAGCCAGGGCTTGGCTTCTACCTGAGAGAGAGAGAGAGAGAGAGAGAGAGAGAGAGAGAGAGAGAGAGAGAGAGAGAGAGAGAGAGTGTGTGTGTGTGTGTGTGTGTGTGTGTGTGTGTGTGTGTGTGTGATAG
>NW_027185759.1:32931730-32957230 GCF_028583685.1 Petaurus breviceps papuanus
GGGAAGTTGGTATCTGCGTTTATATATTTCAAAAACTCGTTTATTTATCATTGGCTCTTCCATGTTTTTACAGGGACCCTTAACTTAGCACATCATGGTGTGTTTAAAATACAACAATTAAGAATTTAGCACCAATGGAATTGGTTATTTTCCCTCATAGCTAGCTCCATATACACTAAAGATGGGAGCAGCCCGCCTCCTACCTTTGCGTATAGGTCATTCGCCAAGATTGGAATGTTCTCCGTCTTCTTGGGAGCTCTAACTGTATTCAGGGACCAGCTTAGGTGATACTTCCTACATCAAGCTTTTCCTTGGCCCCCCAGTTGTTAGCACTGGTCTGCCCTCAACCAAAACAAACAAGAAAACCAAGAAACCCCCCCAAAACCCAATCACCCTGTATATATTTTATGTTTACTTTTTACATGTTTCTTCCCCCCAGTGTCTTCTCTTTTGAGATTACTTTTTTGCTATACCTTGTGTATGTATAAAGTAGAGGGGAGAGAGAGAGAGACAGAGACAGAGACAGAGAGAGAGACAGAGAGAGAGAGACAGGGACAGACAGAGACACAGAGAGAGAGAGAGTTAGAGTTGGTTGGTTAGTTAGTTATGTTGTTTCTCCCATTGGGATGAGATGAGGGTCTATTTTTACCTTTCTTTCCATACCCATGATTTCGTACACATAATGGGTGCTTACAGATTGTTGATTTGATTGATTATTTTAACCCAGGCTGCTCTTGTTAGTGCTTTTCCCACAGGACTACAAGGATTTAGTTAATTAGCAACCCACTATGGATATAATAGTTAATAATTTTCTACACTAAGCCTTGAAGAAAGGGTGGAATTGGGATAGGCAGATGCAGGTGGAGGGGTGAGAGCAAGGTATGGGTGGTGTGGAGAGAGAATTAGGGTGGGGGATGCCAGACATTCCCTGGAATCATTGAGTAGACCAATTTGACTTGAAGGACAGGGTTTGTGTTACTATCAACTTTATCTTAATACAAACAACTCTGTGCGATGTGGTGGAGGGGTCATTTTTCCCTGCCTTCCAGTGTTCCCTAATTGACTGAGTCCCTATACAAGTTATTTTCTTCTCTGACCTCTCCTTAGTGATAAAATGAGGGACTGGCCTCCCCTTTCCCTAATCAGGGACAGGGCGTCCTGGATGGGTGTTAAGGTTTCTCCAGTCTCCAGGACTTGGTGACCTGGAGACTACCCGATCTGTAAATAGCCTGGTAGGGGTTAGGGTTGGCTGAAGGGAGTAGACTAATTTCATGGGCAGCTGGAAAAGCCAGAGAGGCAGACAAAGCCAGGTCATCATGGAAATGACCCAGAGGAAGATCGAGTCTGGGATTAGATCTTTCCATACCCTTGGAAATGTTTTACTAAGTGAGATGGAGGACCATTGCCCAGATTTTCCAGTCTGGTTCTCTCATCACTGTCATGATTGTGTAAACGGTTTCCTTTCTATCTGGTCAGAGTATCTGTAGGTGTAGTGGAACTCCCAGGAAGCTGTTATCAAGGGTGCCAAGAATATTCCTTATTCCACCCTCCCTTGCTGAACTATCTTTTTCTAACCATTTCCCTTCTAATTGTAAGAGTTGACCTAATCTTCCTTTTTTTATTTTCGCCTTCTGATTAACCTAATTTGGTATGATTCAGTGATCTTTCCTTGATAGCTTCCTGCCCCCATCACTATTCTCTCTTCCCTAGATTACTTTGTCTTTACTATATATAATCTCTCTTTGTAATTTTTCCTGCTTAGTCATCTGTATACAGTCAACAGTCATCTATTAAATGCTTGCTGTGTGCCAGACACTGTGCTAAGTACTGGCACTATAAATTCAAGCAGAAAGACAGGCAGTCGTAGGATGTTAGATTCAGAAATGAAAGGGAGGGAGGGGGGACAGAAGCCCTCACATTGTATCTCCTTGCCTCCCTCCAGTAGAAAGGAATATTCTTGAGGATGTGGACGGCTTCACTTTTGTCCTTGTGTCTTACAGACCTAAGACAGTACCTGGCTCATGTCATAGTAAATTCTTGTTGATAGGGGTTGCATCCCAAGGAAGGCCAAGCCCACCCAAAGGCCTGGACAAACCACCAGGGGGGTAAATTTCCCCAAACTAATTAAACAGAAATGGGCAAGTGCCAGTACCTGATAGTAAATCGAACCTGCCTTTTGAATAATGTTCATAATTTTTTTTTACTATTGTTTGTATTCCCAGCATATAATAGGTGCTTAATAAATGCATTGTTGGTTTCTTACCCTTCTTTGCCTGCCTTAATTTTACTCTATCATTTTTACCCCCTTCTCTGAGATAGTGTGAGGGTAGGAACATATTTAGAAATGTAGGTGATATAAAAATCAAAAGATAAAAAAAATTTTCTTTAAAAACCTTAACTTAAATTTGAAGAGGTTGTCTGTATAGATAATTAAGTGGAGAGATAGTTTGAGGAAGTGGATAGAGGGTTATAACTGGAGTCAAGGAGACCTGGGTTCAAATCCTGCCTTTAACACTTAGTAGCTGTGTGACCATGGGCTAGTTGCCTGACCTCTCTGATTCTTGATCTTCTCATTGGTAAAACTGGTTTGTTGTAGTAGCATGTTGGGCTTGATGTCAGGATATCTTGTGCTGTGTGATCCTGGGCAAGGAAATCATTTATCCTCCCAGGTCTCAGGTTCCTCATCTGTAAAAAGGGGGGCCTTTATGGTACCTTCCAGCGCAGAGTCTTAACTGTGGCCTGCAGGTCCTATCTTACTAGGTGGTTGTTCTTGGGACCGAAAGTGCTGAACAGACAGGCAGAGACAGACAGACAGACAGACACACACACACACACACACACACACACACACACACACACACACCCCACTATATATCACTTTGCAGACTTTAAAGCTTCATACAACTTCCCAAATCAATTTTGTTGTTATTTTATCAAACTCCATATTCTCTTGCTAATTTGAATGGTATAGCATTAAAAATGCAAATTAAGAAAAAAAAAATTCAGCACCCAGATGTCCGCTATTATCATCATTTGACCAGAGTTTTGCTGCTAATTAACTCCTTAGATCTGCCTTCTTTGGGCGTTTCTCCCTGTTTCCCATTGGGTCATTGCTTCCTGTCTTAGGGCAATTGTCTCCTGAGACATTCTCTTAGCTCTGGAACGGACACCATTGCCTAGTCCTTTCTTTGTGACAGCCCCACTGACTGATAGTAGAGGGATACAGTCAGAATTCTCCATCACCCTAGAGTCCCCCATTATTTATTTATTTAAAAAACAGATTCCTGCTTGCATTATGTGTGTGTTTTTTTGGTCTTCATTGAGAAAAGTCTGCCCTCATCTGCTGGTGAGAGAGTCCTCTTTAGCCAGCCGACCTAAAGTGGGATGCCCTTTGCAGAATTTACCCAGATATCTTTCTGTCTATCTCATAAAGGAAAAGACAAATAGAGTGGCTTTTTTTTTTTAACATGCCATTATATGTGGCCCCCACAACAAGTGTGTAATTATGATCACTCTCAGCTGCCTGAGTGGAGAGATCCTTGAGAATGTAATCAGCCAAAGGTGGCTCTAATCAAATGCCATATTCAATTGCTATCTCTCAAACCATAGGAATTCAGCTGACTGTTAGAAGAAGAAAAAGTTGTCAGGGGAAAGGAAAATAACTGAGTTTCCAGGATGGAGATCCAGAGAAGATGGATGGCCTTTGGCGTTGTAGGTGATCATGGCTCCATCATGGTGGGCTTTGGCTTTTCAGCTACCATATGGAGTGCCCACACGCACATTTCATTTTTCATTGTCTCTTTGTGTTTACCAATGGGAAAAAATAGAAATGGAACGTCAGTGGCACACATGAGGGTTTTCAGATAGCTTAAATAATTGGACCCTCTTTAGATGAACTGAGCTTATGACTCATAGAAATTATTATGTTTCCCAAAAAGGTAAATGTTTCAATAAAAAAAAATTAGGATCAGAAAAAATATAGTTTTCCAAAATGTTAGTAATTATTTGAAAAAAGGTTCCACTTTATTAATAATTAAAAATGCAAATGAAAAGTGAAAACCGCCACATACCCTGCAGTTTGGCAAAAATTATTAAGAAAATACAACTCATTGTTTGTGGGGTTATGGAGAATCAGTTACACCCTTCACTGGGACTGTAATTATGGTCTTTTAATTGAGCCATCTGGCAAGAAGCAGTATGTTACAAAATAATAATTATACCTTTGACTAAGTAATCTTGTTATTAGGAATATAACCAGAAAATATCATCAATAACTTGGGAAAACTACCTCCTTTGAAGATTTTCATAGAATTATATGTCATTGCAAAAAAAAAAATGGAAGTAATGTGAATATCCAGTAATAGGAAAATAATTAAATGCATTTCGGCCCACTGATTTAAGAAATGCTGTAATGTAATTATAAGCATTAGGCATATAAGGACATTTGGAAAGACTGGAAAAAGGTAGTGAAAAGAGAATGAGAAAAGCAGAATATATACCAACTACGACCCTGTTGAGAAGAAAAATGGGAATGAAGAGGCCAAGGAAAAATCCTGATGGAGACTTGGAGGGAGCTGGAGCCATGGAAAAGTCATGACATTTTACTTGCTGAAATTAATTAATTAATTATTATATTTTATACAATATTTAATTCATTAATTTATTTAAGTACAATCAGTTGGTCAGCCACCATTTATGAAGATCCTGCTCTGTCCTAGGCTCTGTGGGAGAGGATGGGGATAGACAAAAATGAACCTGTGTTTGCCCTCAGGGAGACATTCTTTTGGGGGGAACACAACAGATATGAGGTCATTTTGGGCCATGAGGTCAGTATGGAGGGATAGGAACAGCTTCGTGGAGAAGGTGACTGGAAGCCAGTCCCTCCTGACTTCCCTTAGAATCCTTGATTTTCTTTAATACTCAGCTCACTTCCCACCTTCTACACAAATCTTTTCCTTATTTCCTCCCACCACCACTAACTGTAGTGCTTTCCTTCCTCCTCCCCCCACCCCCCCAATGAGCTTGTGAATATTTTCTGTTACTTAAAGAGGGAGTGGGGCACAGGGGTCACTTGATAAATAAATCTTGATTGCTTGGTTGATTGGTTTCTTCAACAGAGGCCTGATCTTCTGGTAACAGGTAATAAGGGAGAGGAAAGGGGGGAAAAAAAGAAATTTACATGATAACTTTATTATATATTTAAAAGGAATAGCAAGCTCGATACAGTAGATTTACAGTTTCATGTGCAATCATCTTTTTTGTTATATTCTGTTATGGAAATGCTTGTTTTATTCCATAAGTTAAAAATAAAGTAAATATTTTAAAAAGGAGTACTATGGTATAGAAGGGAATAAACTAGAATTCTTTGACTGCCTCATTCATCCACGCTGCATTCCCTTTAATCACTCACTGTTCCAGCACATCAGCTCTTAGGCTAAATGAGAAGCCAGATTCAGCAAATCGCTTTGCCAAATGCTCCTGTTTTGCAAATAATTTGCTGGTAACCTATGGTGACTGTGACTTGTTGACTGGCCTCTTTCCTAATATCAAAATTGCATTTCCCAGTATAGCAGGGTTGTAGTTAGACTTTCAATCATTAAGGCACATTCTGAGGACCTCTCATTAACACCTGGGAGACAGTTTGGCAAGGTCCAGTGTTCTGGACTAGGCATCAGAAGCCCTGCTCTGCCTACTTCACATGGTGGTTTGTGAGGATTGAATATGTTAATATATGTGGAAAATTCGGGAAAGCGGCCGTGAGGATGCAAATGAAAAGTTACAATTTTGTGGTTATTTAATTTTGATTGGTTTAGTAATCATGCCTATCTATTTACTTTCTCTGAGGTTGATTTTGATAGTGTCAGAGTTGCATGGAGAAGTTCAGTTCAGTACAGTTCAACGCAGTAGGTTTTTTTTTTTTCTTTTCCTGGTTGCTAGTCCTATGTGCCAAGCCCTGAGAATTCCTCGAAAAGTTGCTTGTGTTGTATTGGGAGGAGGAGACCGGCGAGGACGTAATTTGGCTGAGCAGACTTATCCACATTTGTGGATCATGTAGCTGAAATATCTGCAGGCTGACTTTTTTTCTCAAAGATTTTCAGGGTGATATTGTCCCTGATAGTTCACCTTGATATAGCATATCACGCTTTAAGTGTTTTACTCAAAACAGATATTGGGTGGGCAGTACAAGTACTGTGTCTGTTTTACTGCTGTGGAAACTGAGTCTCAGAGAAGATACTTGTCTTAAGGTCACATAGGTAATGAATGCTAGAGATGAAGTTTGAACTCAGGTTTCTTGACTGCAAGTCAAGAAGTCTTTCCACTGTACCAACGGTGTCCCTCATAGAATGAATCAAAGGTTAAAAGCTGGAAGGGACGTTAGAGGCCATCAAATATAACCCATTTTATAGATGAGGAAATTGTTAATGTCACTTAGCTAGTTAAGTATCTGGGGTAGGTTTGAACTTGGCTTTTCCTGTCCCCAAGGTCAGTGCCCTCTTATTTACACCATTCTTTCTCATGGTCTTGCTTGATTCTTATTTCATAGTAGAATAGGTGAGCTTGTATTCCAAACCAGTGCTGCTTTGGCCGCCATGTATCTTTGATCGCAAGTTAGAGTTGGCTGACAGTGGTGGTTTCTGGACTCTTGGCCTCTTTGTTGTGACAACTAATCATTTAAGGTTCTCTGATAGATTGTGTCTAGACAGGTGTTTTCGCTGTTGTAATTGTACTCAGTGTCTTCTGATCCGTATCCTCTTCCTCTTTGGGTTTGTATCACAGTGATCTGACTCTATATGCCCGCATACTTACATAGACACCAGCCGTTGGGAAACGCAAACGCCTGCTTCACGGGAAGCCAGCATTTGAGTTTCCATTATACTGTTTGGTGCCTACTCCAGCCTCAGGATGGAGGTGCCGTCACGGACCATCTTGGAACTTCTGATGGATTTACTCACATTGAGTCTGTGTCAATCCTGAGCCACATTTTCCACAAGTTTTTGCCATCCTCCGTGTGCCCACTAGCACATTGAAGTCATGGAAGTCTTGGCCAGTCTGCCATGGAATTTTTGTCCTGTTTTATGTTCTGCGGTGGTTGCTGGCGTATAAACTCCAGTCATCTTCATGGTGGCCCATTTGTTTTTATTCTTTATTTGACCCATATGGTGCCATCACTGAGTGTCCTAGGAAAGCATATTTCTTGTTGCCATGTTGCCCGTAAAACCCACCACACCATATTACCACAGATTTAGAGTTGGAATGGACCTTAGAGGCTATTCCCACCCCCACATTGTACAGATGAGGAAACTGAGGCTCGGGTTAATTGACTTGCTTGTGGTCACACGTTGAATAAGCTTCTGAGGTGGGATTTGAACTCATGTCTTCCTAATGCCAAGTCCTTTATTTGCTTCTCTGAGAACCTTTAGACTTCCTTCTTTTTAGCTTCATTCTCATTTCTTCTCACTTAATTTTTAAAACGGCTGTCAGTATGAATTTGTGTTTTTCTAATATGTATCAACTCAGTCATTGAATGTTGAGTATCCAGAGTTAACTTATTGTTTGTAGCCAAAATTTGTATACATCTCACTCCTTTTTATGCCACTTTTGCCATCACATTGTCATTGTTCAGTTGTTTTTCAGTGCTTCTGACTCTTTGTGACTCCCTTTTCTAACTTATTTTACAGATGAGGAAACTGAGGCAAACAGGGTTAAGTGACTTACCCAGGGTCTCACAGCAAGAAAGTGTCTGAGGCCAGATTTGAACTCATAAAGATGAGTCTTCCTGACTCTAGTCCTGACATTCTTGTGTACTGCACTACTTAACTCCCTCTCTGCCATCATAGCAGAAACAAATAATACTGAGGGCCATTTTGTGTGCTTTTTGTTTTGTGGATCATCACCCTGGCCCCCCAGACTCTCACTGACCTGTACAGTGATAAAACTTTTCCTATGTAGCTAGTCTGGGCCTTGGATAGCGTATTGGAGCTGGATAGGGTTACTGCGGCCATCTATCTCCTTGGCAACACCTCCCTGCACCCCACTGCCCAGCTCATGAATTTGTGGATAGGAGAACTACACCAAGAAATTTAGTCACTTGCCCAAGGTCACAGTAAACCTCAGAAGTACTAGTGCTCTTTTCATTGTACCAAATAGTCTGTTGTGAGGCTATATTTGAATGTTTTCCAGCTTAATGTTCAGTTTAGTTCAGTTCAACAAGCGACGACACAGTTCTAGGCACTGGGGATATAAGACAAAAAATCAAAATACTTTTTCCTAGAGAGATGTAGACAGGCAAGTAAAATCAATATATATATAGTATAGATTAATGTGAGATATTTTGGTGTTGGCGTGGGAGAGCATTAAGAACTAGTAGTATTGGTAGAGACCTTACATAGAAGATGTTAATCTGAGCCAAGCCTCGAAGGGAGCCAGGGGTTTCAAGAGATGGTGGTGAGGAGGGAGGGGAACAGCTTGAGCAAAGGTGTAGGGGCAGGGGATGGAACCTTTTATAGGGGAACAAAAAGTGGGCCAGAGTCCTTAAGGGGGAATAAAGGGGGGAAAGACAGGGAATCTAGGTTGTTCGTTTCCCACCTGAAGGGTAGAAGTAGTAGATCCTATTTTCAAGAGCAGAGATATTGCAGATTGTCTAATAGTCTACTGGATTTGGAAAAATTAAGGGGTTTTTTTTTTGTCATTTTAAGTCTTAGTATTTGGATTGATTACTGTTTCGTGTTAAATATCTTTCAATAAATAAAGCAACCTCTGTTTAGATACGGACATATCCACATGAACATACACATAAATATATGAACGAATTAATGATATTAATTAATAAGTAATAAAATCAGCTAGGTGGTACAGTGGATAGAGCACTGGCCCCAGACTCAGGAAAATCTTAGTTCGCATCCAGCCTCAGATGCCGTGTGACTCTGGGCAGTTCACTTAACCTCTTTGCCTCAGCCTCCTCAGCTGTAAAATGGAGTTAATAGTACTTACTTCATAGGGTAATTGAAGATCAAATGAGATAAGGTTTGTAAAGTGCTTGACGCGTCTCTCTTCCACTCCCACTGAAAAATTATTTATTAAGTTCCTGCCGAATGCTGGGAATACAGGCAGCAAAGTGAGAAAATGCCTTTTCTCCAGGAGTTTACATTCTGATGCATTCACATATGCGTGCGCACCTGTATGTAACGTATAGAACAAAATAGATCTTTGTTCTAGATTTTGTAAGCGCTTGGTCTGTGTGTCATTTGAAGACCAGTCCCAATTCCATTTGTGTAGACTCGTCTCCAGGTTGGCTGGAGGGTCATGGATACTTTGGTTCACAACATCTTATAGAGGTAGAGAGGAACTGTCATCTGTATCGGTGAGAGAAGCCCACAGAATCCTTGAAATCGTGAAATAATCCTACCCACACATTTACATTTGTCAGGTTTTTTTCACCTTTTCTTAAAAAAAAAAAAGAATAGGCTGCCTTTGGAAAAACATACAGTGCGTTTAATGACGCCCCACCTTCTCCCTTTTGACAATTCTCCCTGAAACTAGGCAAGTCACAGAGTAGCACAGAGGCCAATGAATTAATGCTGAAATGCACCCAGACAGCAGTCAGGAGGTGGGGTGAAGAGGAGCTGGGCTGGTTCTGTAATGACAACAAGGTATAGCTGATGGATCCCATGCACCGCCTGCCTTGGTGTCTGCCCATTGTCAGGACAGTGCGAAGAAGACCGCCGTTGTGTTCGGAGCTCTGCTGCGGAGCAGGATACAGGGCACAGGAAGGGGACGCACAGAATTGATGTAGTCAGCCCAAAGCTGGTTAGGGCTAATTAGCATTTATGAAGCACCCAGGATGTACTAAGCCCTGGGGATGCAGCTCCATGTCAGTGCCCCGAGGAGACCACTGGCAGACAACTGTGCGCATACAAGATGCCTATGGCATAGACTGGCAATAATCACAGAGCGGTTCCAGCAAAGACCCCCTACAGCAGAGGCATTTCTGCTGAGACTTGAGGGAAGCCAGGAGGCAGAGATGAAGGAAGGAGAGCATTCTGAGAAGAGTGTAAGAATGCCCAGCCAGAAAATAGAGGGTCTTGTGCAAGGCACAGCAAAGAAGCTTGTATGTAGGATCCAGTGTTATTGTTGAGATCACAGGACCATCGATGGAACAGCCTGCCCTCCTGAGCTGTTGTTAGCTGTGCCAGGGCCCTCTGGCTCTCATTTCTCCTTCCTAGGGTGAAGAATGGGAGACCTTTAGATAATTACTCATAGCACAGTATTTGCACAGTGGACCATGGCACCCCACCCCATTGTGAAAGTGATTTCCCCATTTTCTTTGTTGTAAGTTGATTAAGAACTCCTTGGGTTTCTACTTCTACTTAGTTGTTAATTATATGTTTCAAAATCATGTGCCCTATTAAAAATCACTTATGCATAACTTTGTAAAGAGACTGGGAGACCGGGGTGCATGAATTTGCTTCAGGGGGCAGAATATTGTTTGGAGGCCTTGGGAAATAAATCTTCAAGTGAGTTCACTTACCACCAAGACATATTTCTCCCATGTATATAAACAAAAGAAGTCATAGTGTGCCTGCACGTTATTTGTCCCAGATGGAGTTCTAAACTTGGCTCATTTTCCCCTTCTGATGTCATAGTATATGAGCAGGCCCTGGAGTTAGGGAGGCGTGCATAGAATCTGCTGTGTGTTCATAGGAGATTCGGGTGGGAGAGGAGGGGATGCGCTGCTTGCAAGATCTTGGGTCTTCATTTTACTGTTTCCTATTTACTGAGAGTGGTGTCAGTTCTGAGTCCGGCCTTGGTGTGGAAAGAGGCGGAGAGTTGGAATAGGTTGTTCCTGTGGGTTGGTCTGGGCGTCTGTAGGGACAAAGGAGGCCATCAATGCTTCTCAGTTGGAATGTGGGGAGGCTCAACCACACAGCTGTCCATTGCGAGATCCTATCAGCTCTGACGAAGAAAATGGAATTGGTTACCACAAGTCAGCTTTGAGAGAGAACACTTTGTGTGTGTGTTGGCCTGGAATACTTCTTCTGTGTACCTATTCTCAAGCACTTTCTGTACTTAAACACTCAGCTGTGTCGTTATGTTAGGACTTCCTGATGTCAAGAATGTTGGATTCCTAGAATCACATTTGGACTCTGACTGCTGGCAAGGCACATCCCTTTACTTCCCTGGGTTTCCTCAGTTCCCTTTTCTATAAAATACAGGGGCTTATACTATCCTGGATGATCTCAGAGCGCCTTCCCAACTCTCAGTCCAGGATGCTGGGAACTGATTCTCCTGCATCTTGAAATCATGTAGGGTTTAACAACGTGGATGTAAAAGGCCCCTGCTTGCTTCTCCAAGGTAGGCGCTCTTTGCAGGGTTTAGAGAGGCAGCGTGGTCAGTGAAAAGAACCCTTAGCTTGGGAGGTCATGGAAACCTAGGTTTAAATCCTACTTCTAAGGATACTTGTTAACAGCAAGAACAATAGTAACAGTGGTAGTAGCTAGAATGTGTAACTCTGGAATGTTTACAAAGTACTTTACACATATACTCTCATTTGCTCCTGTGTGGCCGTGAGCAAAGCGTTTGCCCTCTCTGTGCCTATTTCCTCGGAGTAGAACAGAGATACCTGTACTCCCAACCTCATGTGGCGGCTGTGAAGTTTAGACATGATTAGGTATGTCAGGTGCCTTTACATGCCTTAAAGCCCTCCATGCAGTCTGACTCTGTGGGGTTTTTGTTTATTTTTATCACTGGTTCATTTGTTGTGTTTTGAAACTATAGCACAGGGCATGTGGTGGTGGTGACGGAAGGGGTAGGGGCCCAAAGCTGAGCAGCGGATTTTAACCCATCAAAATTCTGGGCTTTGGATACAGGGTGGGAGATTTCCTTCAGGTATGGTGGGCAGGCCCTCTTAGTTCTGGCTACTCTCCCAAGAGTTTTAATTAGGAACAATTGATCTTGGTGATCCAAACAGTTCTGCAGGTGGGGGAAGCACCTGGAAAGAGGGGCCCTTCTGTGTGTACAGCAGCAGTATCAAGTTTAAATAGCCTCAGATTCCTGGGGGGCGGATTGACCCAGAAAACCACAAATTAACATTGTCTGCCGCGTATTGAATGTTTATTTATGTTGTGAACATTTCTCAGTTCGGTTTTCACCTGGTTCTGCCTGCCCTTGAGAGTGTTAAGGGCTCTGTATTGACTCTCCTGATAGAACATGCATGCTGAACATTTTTTTTTAATGTCAAGGACTCTGTCAGCAGTCTGCTGAAGCCTGTGAACTCCTTCTCAGAATGTTTTTTAAATGCATGTAATAAAATAGAGAGGATTACAAAGGACACTGGTTATGTTGAAATGCAGTTATCAAAATATTTAAAACAAAGTAGGAATCTCAGATGCAGAAGCTCTGGGTTTGAATCTCAGGGTTGTTGCTGAACTCCTTGTGTGATTTTGGCCTCGGTGTTGATCTCTCCCAGGACCCTTCTCCCTCTTAATGTTGCTGCTTCCATTTTGGGGTTTGGACAGAATATAGTAATGTGGTGGGACAGATTTCAGCTGTAAATCCATCCATTAGAAAATCTTAAAGCAGAGAAGCTTTGACTGGTTTAGATTTTTATTATGCTCACAAAATGGGAATTCAATTGAATGAAACACTTCCCTTGAGATCCATGGCTTGAAACCAAGTTAGGGCCTGTCCTAAAGGATCTCAAGGGAAACGTTTCATTCAGTGGAACCTGCATGACTTGGGTTTCCAGAGTTTTGTTTTGTTTTGATCTTTGTTACCAGAGTGAGGTTAACTGGGAATCACTGAACTTGAACCACATAGTATTGGCATAATTAATACAGCTTAGAAGTTAGCTTTCTTGTTAACCTCAAATCACTTCCTTCAGAACAGAACTGGGGGGGTGAGGAGGATAGATATCTAAATCTTGGAGTCTCTGAGAAATATAGAGAGAAATGGAGATCTTAGTGGCAGTCATTTTTCTTAGTCGCTAAGTGTATATTGTGTGTGTGTGCTTTGTTTTTGAAAATTTCAGATGTTATCCCATTGAGAGGACTTGTAGTGCTAATTTTTCATTTCTTCAGATCACATCTGCAATAAACCTATTCTAAGAGAATCTTCTTGTGTTGAGCCTGTAAAACCATGGCCTATTAGGGCTGGAAGGGAACTTTGGAGATTTCTGTCATTCAGAGATCTTGACTTGACTTTTGTCACAGACCTCTTAGCATCTGGAGATGTCTAAGTAGCCCATCTCACAGTAATATTTTTATGCAAAAAAAAATAAAGAGGATTACAAAGAAAACGCATTATATATATCAGAATAAAGAAAAGACCAAGGAGCCTAAATTGTGAACCCTTCCCTCAGATCCAACCCTGTCATCTCACTAATGAGGAGAGTGGAAGCACAGATAGATGGAATCACTTGTTCAGGGTCATTCCTCTGGCTTGTGACAAAGTATAGACTAAGCCCCCTGCTGCTCTAGAAGGGAGGCTATTGGGCTGCTATTTGGTGTGGATAATGGTAGAGATGGGGGGTAGAAAAGCTCTGCAGTTTTCCTTGGTCCCTACAGAGTATTTTGCTTAAAGGGATGAAGTTAAAAAACTCTTCTGCAAAAACCCACTTGCTGCCAGAATCAGGGTGCCGGCTAACGTTGGAATTATTCAGAGAATAAAAGGAACACTGATCCTTGTCGAATAAGACATTAATAATGTAGATCATTTTCGTGTAGCCGCAATAAGGTAGAGGGTTGTAAAAAAAAAATTATCTGGGTAATAGAAACAAACCCCAAACCTTTGAAATATTGAGCTTAATGGTATGATTTTGGGTCTTATTTGGCAGTGGGGGTAGTATTAATAATCCACTTTGCTGATTTGGCCACCATGTGAAGGAAAAGGAATGAAGACATGGAAGAGTGAGCCAGAAGCTTGACCAGTGACTGGGTGTTAGGCATGATCCTTGCCACCCACATTTTCTTTCATTTGCAAGAACAAGAATAACCCTCCATGACCGATGCTGTCATTCCTGGCCTCGATTTCTTGCCTAAATTCATCCTCAAATGCACAACTATCTGTTGAAATATGTGCGTGTGACTGTCTGCTAGCACGACCAGTTCAAAATTTCAGTCATCCAAGTTCACAGATCTCAGGCTGGAAGACACTTCAAGAGTTATCCACTATAGATGAGGAAACTGAGGCCCACAGAGTTTAAGTGACCTGTTCAAGGTCACACAGATCACATCCAAGGAGGAGCTTGACACCAGGTCCTCTGATTTCAGAGCCAATATTCCTTCTACTGGGTTCCATGTTTTCTTGCCCCTCTGCTTTTGTTCTGAATGGAATAACGAACTCAGAACAGTTGTAGTGTGCTTTGGCAGCCAAGAAATGTAATGTGTTCACAGAAGCCTAACATCCAAGAAGAAGGTGAGATTCCCACTCAACTCTGTCCTGGCTCAGTTCTACTCACTGAATTTTAGGAAGGAAATTGGTTGAGGAGACGTTCAGAGGAGGACAGTTGGATGGGGAAGAAGCCTTGGTTCTTGCCTTATTAGGATCGGCTGAAGTAGCCAAGGATGTTTAGCCTGGAGAAGGAAGGATTTAAGGGGTGCTGACGTGACAGCAGAGTCCCTGGAAGGGTATTGGTTCCAGAAGGGACAATTAGTAGTCATGATGAGAGTTAAAAGGAGATAAATTTCAGCTTGATGTCAGGAGAGTCTTTTTAATAATTGGAGCTGTCCCCAAGTTGAAAGGGCTGCTTTGGGAAGTAGGGATTCCCCCACCCCTCAGTGCCCAGAAGCCAGAGGGTTTTCACAGTGAGGCCTGTTGATTGACCTCTTATAGGGTTATGTGGTTGAGGGAATTCTTTCTAGTTACAGCCTGACCTCAGTGGTCATTGAAGTCTACTTCCCGTTTAAGTGAAGGATCTGTGAATGCCTGCCCCGACTGCAGTGTCTGCTATTGGGGTCTTTCTTTTCTTCCTGTTGGGATCTTCTTTAGGTCCTCCTGAAATTCTGCTTCTCCTCCCATCGTTGTATCCCTGGTTCTTGCCAGGAAGTCTTCCATTCTTTCTGGCATCTCCTCCATCCAGATCCTGCCCTCTAACCATCGGTGCCCATCAGGGTCCTGTCCTGGGCCCTTTTCCTTTCTCCCTCTCCTTCATTCTCCTTCATTCGGAGATCTCTTCAATTCCCATGGGTTTAATGACTGTCTTGATGCTGACGATTCTCAAAATCTACATATCCTGCTCTCACCCTCTGCTTGTCCTTCAGTCTTGCATCTCCAGTGCATTTTAGACATCTTGAACTCCGCACATCTGGTATAATTGATTATCTCTCACCCTAAATCCTCCCTCCCTCTGTCTTCCCTGTTACTGTGGAGGGCAACACCATCCTCCCGGCTTGGTAATGGCATGGTCCTGCCAAGAGCAGCTAATCTCTCTCCAGTTTTTAAATTTTTCCTTTATTTTTGTAAGAATGAATGGTAGTTACATTCTCATGGTGCGTGCGTGCGTGTGTGTGTGTGTGTGTGTGTGTGTGTGTGTGTGTCCCTCCTACCTTCCCCATTACTGTACAGAGAAGCCCCATCCTCCCAGTACCTCAGACGCACAACCCGGGAGTCCGCTGGCTTCCTCACCATCTCCCACCCCCCATATCCACGCTGTTGCCGAACCCTGTTGATTTCACTGGAGACGTCTCCGGAGCGTGCCCCTTCTCTCCTGTGCTCTGACATTGCCACCCCCCTGGTGCAGACCCTCCTCACCTTGTTTTTGCTGTGGCTGCTGATGGTTGGCCTCACACATCCTCCATTCAGACACCAAAGTGCTTTTCATAAGGTACAGGTCTGACCGTTTCACCCCCACCTACTCAGTAAACTCCAGTGGCACCCTGCTGCCTCTGGGAAGAAGTGCAGAGTGCTGTCCTTGGCATTCAGAGCCCTTGAGAACCTAGCCTCCTCCCTCCTACCTTTCCAATCTGCTTACACCATTCCCCAGCATGAACTCTGCCATCTGGAGACAGTGGCCTCCTGGCTGCTCCTCACCCACAACGCTTCATCTCCTGACCCCTGGCGTTTTCAGCGACTGGCCCCCATCTCTGCCTCCTGACATTCCTACAAGAGGCGGTCCTGATTCCCCCTTAAAATGAGTGCCTTTCTTCTGAGATGATTTCCAATTTATCTCATATCATACCTGGATTTTTTTTGTATTAGTTATTGGTGTGTCTGCCTGCATCATGTCCCTGTTCTAATGATTCATTCTCTCTCTCTCTCTCTGTCTCACATACACATACACACTCATACACCATATACATACATACATACATACATACATACATATATGTGTATATATGATAGTATATATACACACAAATCATTGTTCACACTCAACAGTTTTCCGGGGTGGTGGGGGGGGGGGCGGAAGTCTTGTGAATTTGAAAACTTTTCACTGTGGCAATCCAGCTACTTGGCAGATCGTACCCATTTAATTGCAACCAGATCAGTTCTTGGAAGCGTGAAGGGGGGGAGGTGTTGTTTGATGACTGTGCAAGATCAAAATTGATTATTTTTATGGGAATTTATGCTCCAAAAATGCATTTCTCTGCTTACTAGATGACATCTTTGCTGAGGAAATTCTGGTCCAATGAGATTATAAAAATCATTCACAGAGAAGAAGAGTCAGAGCGAGGGCAAGACTTTTCTGTAGTTCCTGATGGATTGGTCTTGAAGTTGGCTCTGATGCCCTTAAGGAGACCGAAGTTCCTTCACTCGTGCTGAAAGGAGCCTAATTTCTCAGTTCATTAGGGCACTTTTTTTGTCCCTCCAGCATCCTCCGGTTTTAATGTCCTCCTCTCTCCTGCTACACTCTTCTTCACCTGCCTTTGTTCCAGCCATTTCCCCTGCTTCGGATGCTGCCTAAGGCATCCCCCAAACTGCCCTTCCCTGAAGCCCTCCCTGATTGTCCCCACTGCTGGTGTCTTCCCCCCAAACTACCCTCTGCCTAATAACTCTCTATATATTTGTATTTATTTACTTTATGCTTATCTATGTATTTTGTCTTTCCATTAGGACATGAGCTCTTTGGAAGTAAGGGTTACTTATTTCATTGTATATCTATTCTAGCACTTAATAGTAATAATAATAATAATAATAATAAAGAATTGAAACCTGGTCAATGAAGTGTGTGTGTGTGTGTGGGGGGGGGGGGAAGATACATTATTTGGACAAAATGAATGGTGATTTAAATTGATCGTCACCAGCCCCTGTACTGTATGTGGTTCATGTGTGGGGGAATACCCCAGTGAGGACTTGAACCTTTGTGGTCTTTTGAATAATTATGTAAAGCAATAGCTTGAATTTGAACAAAGTGCTTCTTTCTTTGCATTCATCTTGAAAAAAATGTGACTAAAGCCTGGGCCTGTGGCTGATTTTAAAAGATCAGTATATATCACATTACCCACTTCTCATTCGAGTTAAACTCATAGTTAAGAAATGGAAGAATCTCCTCATAATAATCATTTTTTAGATATTTTTATTGAAAGTGTATTATTATGGTAAAGGGTAGGGATCCATACCAACCAGCTAATAATTTTTGGTGGAAGAATCATACTTTTGAGTGCCTGTCATTCTCTTGACTAATGTAGTTCTTGATGATTTCATGGGAAAGTCATTTCCCTTCCAAAGATGTCCTCTTATAGACGGGTCTGTTGGTTTTCAGTCAGGGTAAGCACTTTGTGACAGTCTTCATGGAGTGATAGGTCCCCTGGATACTATCTTTTATCTTTCTATGTATTCTCTGCACTCGGTACACTATCTGCCACTTGGTAGGCACTTGATAAATGTTCATTGAACGGACTAGCGTGATTTATTGGATCGTGGATTCAGAGCTGGAAAGAACCTTACAGGCCATCGTCAACTCAACTAATTTTACAGATGAGGAAATTGAGAACTAGAGAATTCAGTGACTTGTGTAAGCTTATACACAAGTACGTGCCTCCGTTGGCATTTTATCCCATGTATTCCTGATGCCAAGCTCAGTGTTTAGCGATTATGACACAGTTATTTTTCTATACCCACCTCAACCATAATCTCTTCTTTCTGCCTCATAGAGGAGTAAGTTATTAGACTTATTGAGGCTGGGGAATCATAATTCAAGACCTGGAAAGGGCCTCAGATTATAGTGTGGTCCAGGATTTTCTTTTTACAAATGAGGGAACTGAGGTTCTTGGGACTTAGGTGATTTGCCCAGGTGAGAGGTAGGATTTGAACCCATATTCTCTGTTCTGGAAAGGATGAATGAGGAAGTCAAGTAACTGGATTGCTATTCCTGGGCATTCAAAGGAAAAAGCAAGGCCGTCTGCTCTCAGGGAGCTCACGTTCTAACGGGGGGGATGCCCTAGGAGGCATTGCCTGCCTGGCAGATAGAGAAGCGTAATGGGAACACATATTTCTTTTCCACTGATGCCATCTTCTCTCTTAATGATGCTGCGCTATCTGACAGTGTGGACGGCTTGGACGGTGAGCTTTGGCTGCTAGTCTCGTCATTTCCCGAGTTGTGGGGGGTAGGAGGGACCTTCTTTCCTTGGTTCTCTCTGTCTCTGGGAACCACCCATTCCCTATTTGGGCCTCCGTCTCTTACCGGGAAATGGTTCGACAACCCAGTGGCAAGTGAGGAGTTTCCCAGAGCTCATCTGTTAATTTTCTTAGTCATGGGATTATTTTCAGCTGTTAAAGGAAATCTAGAGTTTATCTCTGAGATAGGAAGTGATGTGCTGAGGTTGCAGAAGTAAATGGCATAGCCAGTATTCAAACCCAGACCTCTACTACATCAGACTGTCCCATTAAAAAGCTCAAGAATTTGCATAAAATCTAGAAAATGTTATTAACACATTTAAAAGGGTAAACATACAATTCCTTCTGTGTTAAGTTTTAATAAAATAGTCACTATTGCTGTTATTCATCGTTTCATTCATGTCTGACTCTTGGTGACCCCATCTGGAGTTTTCTTGGCAAAGAGAAAGGAGCATTTTGCCATTTTCTTCTCCAGCTTGTTTTACAGGTGAGGAAACTGAGGCAAAATTCAGTGACTTGCCCAGGGTCACACAGCTAGTAAGTGTCTGAGGCTGGATTTGACCTCAGGTCTCCCTGGTCCAGTGTTCTTTTCACTGCACTGCCCCCAACTTAGTATCTGATGTGAATGAATCTTGCGTTTCATTCATTCATTCAACGGATAATTTCCAAGCATCTCCATAGTGCTAGGTAGTAGCATAGTTGGTCAGTCACAAAGCATTTATTAAATGCCTGCTGTGTGTGAGGCACTGCGCTAAGCACTGGCGTCCTCCTGCTGATAGGAGCTCCGTTGGAGGAAGATGCTGCTTTGCTGAGCTCGGTGCCCTGCCTGCCTCAGGGCACATTGACCTGGACAACGACTCTTCACAAGTTGAATTTGAGGGAGATGTCTCTAGATAGTGCTTCCACTGAAAAAGATCTGAGGGTTCCAGTGGCCTAGAAGTTCATCATTAGCAGTATGCTGTGACACCCAGGGAACCTTTGGGCTACATTAAAAACTCAGGGCCAGAGGGGTAAGGAGGATTCAGTTCCCTTGGGCTCTGCCCTGGTCAGACTCTGTCCGGAGTCAGGAGTGTGATTCTGGTCAGCACCTTTTTAAAGTGGGTGTTGATGAATTGGTAAGTGCCCAATGTGAAGCGACTAGAATGGGGAAAGGGTCTTGAAGTCCTACCCTGTGAGGACTGATTGAAGGCTTGTTTCTTATTGGACCAGAGGACAAGAATATCCTTCCTCTGCCATTTTTGGTCTTGGGCTAGTCATTTAATCTGTGTAGACCTCAGTTTCCCTCTATGTAAAATGAAAGATTTGGTGTACAAGAGGGGTCCTTAACCTTTGTGTCATGGATCCCTCTGGTCTTCGAGTGAAGCCTATGGACCCCTTTCGGAATAATGCTCTTAAATACACAAAATGAGATGCACAGCAGTACAGTGGAAACCAGTTATATTGAAATACAGTCATCCACATTTTTTTTTAAAGTTCACAGATCCCAGGTTAAGAATCTCTGGCCCTAGAAGGACTCCCTGGGCCCATCTAGCTCTAACTCAGTTTTCTGGAAATTGGTGTTTTTAGTTTGGAGGAGAGAAGTCTTGGCATTGACAACCATCTAAGTATTGGAAAGGCTATCATGTGCAAAAGCTGTTAGGCTTGATTGATGGATCCACTGGCTGATAAAGCATTTATTAAATGCTTCCTTTTTTGTCAGCATCTGTCTTTGCAGCACTGTGCTAGCTTGCCACGCCACGTTTATTTTTTAAAAAAGACACCCAAGGGAGCAGAAGTAAGAATGGGGCCATAGACCAGCAGGGCAATATGGGCATTAGAATGTTTAGTTTAATTCCCACTTTAAAAAATTGTGCAACAAAGGTCACAATTTCAGATATGATCTTTTTTTCCTTTTATTTGTGGATATTTTCATGTTTATTAAGATTTTTATGTAATTTCATAATTAAAAATGAAATAAAAAACAGCAATTCATTTTTATGATTAATGTGAAAATGTTTTACATGATTACACACATATAACCTATATCCAGTTGCTTACAGTCTCAGGGAAGGGGGAGAGAAAGGAGGGAAGTCTGGAATTTGGAACTCAAAAACTTAAAAAAAAAAGCCTAACAAATGTTAAAAATTAATTTTGCATATAATTTGGGGGAAATAAAATATAATTTAAAAAAAGCAATTGATTAGTCTTCCCTTGCTTGCATGACCCAGGCTATTGGGTAGAAATTGTGGCTTGAGATTTGATGGGAGGAAAAACTTCCTATCATTGATTGAGTCATTGTATCTGGAAAGGGAAGAGAATGACTTTCTTTAGTCTTCAGGTCAGAGTTGGCTTGACCATGGGAGGTGTTGTGTATTGGAGAGGGGACCTGTGTTCAGATACGATGGTCAAGATGTCCAGTCAGGTCATTTCCAGCCAGAGCTAGCCCTTCTGTGAGCCGATTAGATAGGCTGATTCTAGATATTCAAACAAAATTTATCTTTGGCCTGGATCCCTCAGGATATGAATACTCATTTATTTTCAAGCACCTCAAAAGTTTGCAAAGAATTTTCACACGTTATCTCAGTTGAAATAGATTATTTTTTTCCATACTTCAAGAACCTTATAGGGCATCTCATCCAACCTGTTTGTTTCACATTCGAGGAAACTGAGACCCAAAAATGTTAAATGTCTTGCCAAGGCTCACAGAGGCAAGGATTTGAACCTCTGTGTTTGGCCTTTGTAGTTATTGCTAATCTCTTTAACTTTCTGTCTTAGGCAGGGTTTCTTCTTAACCTTCTGTGTCATGGACCCGGTTTGTGGTCTGGGGAAACTTACAGATCCTTTTCTTAGAATAATGTGTGTGTTTTAAAAATCACAGTTGATGGAAATGCTAAATTTTGGTTAAAAGTTAGCAAAAATAAAGGTGTCTTTTTTCTTCATCCAGCGTCACAGGCTCCCTGAAATCTGTCCATACAACCCTGGGGTTCTGTGCATACTAGGTTAAGCAACCTTGTTTGGGGGTATTGCCTGTGGCATTGAGAAGTTAGGTGACTTTTCCAGGGTATCTTGTGCCAGAGGTAAAATGAGAAAATACAGCTAGTTATTTCATCTTAAAGACCCACCAGTGGTGGCAGGAAGACTTTGCAGATACACCGGCCGCCACCCAGCTCGCCCATGTGTGTCTATATGGCAGACATCCAGGACGTCTCCAAGGGGTACAGGCTCTTGGCCTGGGACCTTTGGGCATGGGGAGGCAGCCAGGGCTTCTCTGAAAGTTGGCCATCTGGGGGAGCTGTGGGCGCTGGTGCCTAGGGTCTGGCACCTGAGCTGCCTGAGATGCTGCTGTCTCTGATTATACTTGAAGTCACAGTTCTCAGTGTGTGTCAGGACAGCTTTCCTCCTCTCCTTCAATGACCCTCAAATTTACTCATTTAGTCACTAAACTTTTATTAAGCTCTTCCCGTGTGCCAGGCACTGTGCTAAGTCCTACGGGTACCAAAAAGGCAAAGGACTGTCCCTGCCCTCAGGGAACTCACAGTCTGCATGGTTCTTCTCCTTCTCCTCCTCTTCCTTCTTCTGAATTTTTATTTATTTGGTTTTTAATTTATGGTATAAAACAAGCATTTCCAAACATGAAACTGCAAATCTATCATATATAACTTGTTATTCCTTTTAAATATAGAATAAAGTTATCATGTAAATTATTTTCTTTTTTTTCTCCCTCCACCCCTGACCTGTCCTGTTTTACAGGTGGCTGCCATTAGTCTCTCTCTCTGTCTCTCCCTGTCTCTCTTTCCCTCTGTCTCTGTCTCTCTCTCTCTGTCTCTCTGTCTCTCTCTGTCTCTCTCTGTCTCTGTCTCTCTCTCTGTCTCTCTCTCTCTCTCTCTCTCTCTCTCTCTCTCTCTCCCTCTCTCCCTCTCTCCCTCTCTCCCTCTCCCTCTTTCCCTCTCTCCATGCTTCTTTTCAGTTAATCTAATAATTTCCATTGTGTGGCTGAGAATTAATCATGCAAACTCTGGACCTCAGCGTGGGGAAGCAGCTGGGCTTAGGGAGAAGGCAGAAGACTAGTTCTGAGTCCTGGGTCTGTGTCTTCAATAACTGCCCCATATCCTACCTGTGTGACTCGGGTCTGGTGACTTCACCTATTATCCATTTCCCACTCTCCTTACCTGTAAAGATGAGTGGGCTGGACTCTGAAGTCTCTTCTGGCCCTGAGTCTTCAATCCAGTGGCATTGCTGTGTGACTTTGGGCCAGACCCCTCTCCTCTCTGGGCCTCACAGTTCCCTTACCTGTCCTCAGATCTTTTGCAGCTCCAAATCTGTGATCCTTTCAGAATGCCTGCACTGGGGACGTTCAGAGGAAAGGATGCTGGCTCACCCACGTAAAAATATTCTCAACTATCTCTGAGTTCCAGGCTAAGAACATCCTTGTAGTTCAAGGTCTGTTTGGTCTTGGAAGACGTCCTTTGTCTCATACTGGCAGACAAAGATAGAGGATGTTCTGGATGGTGGGTGGGTGATATCTGCAAAGGGCCAGGAAAGCAGGGGTGTCTCTTGCTGACATTAGTTTGCATCTTGGATTTAGCTTTTCCAGAACATTGCATATCCTCCACTTCCTTGTTTGTCAGCAAATCCTTTGCTCTCTCAGGAGCTGCTGGTGTGATGATAAGTGCTGGGCCGTGGGGGGCCGCTCCATGTGGGCTCCCTCCTCTCTGTCCTGCACCTCTCTGTTTTTGTCCCTCTTGTCTCAGAGGATGGGGGTCCTCTCCCTTCCACCCCGTCTTCTGCACCCTTAGCCCGTCCCCTCCAGCAGTTACCTCCACACTCTCATCTCTCCCTCCCCCTGTAGAAGGAGCCTTCTGACTAGCCCCTCACTTCTAGTCTCCCCCTTCTCTGAGCCATCCCTGATACAATTAGCAAAATAACCCCCCTGAACACAAAGCAGTCCTGTGTTTGGGAGTCTTCTGTGCTGCCCTATGGCTTCCAGGGTAGAGTACACCCTTGCCTATCCCAGGTAGACTCCAGTCTGTTCTTCCAAGCTTTATCTCATCATCTCCTGTGTGTTCAGACTTGCCTGTGGACTGGCCTTTGAGCCCTTCTGCCTTTTAGCCTACTCCCCTTCCTTCCATGCTTGCTCTGGGGCCCTTTCTTTTGGGAAGCCTGCCCTGCTGTCTTCAGTTATCCTGCATGTGAGTTGACACCTGCAGAGTGAGTTGATACCCCATGAGCATTATGTGATCCCTTCATCAGCCAGTGCCTTCCCTGCATACACACACACACATGCAGTTTTGTATGTTTTTTAATAGGCATATTATGTTCATATTTCCACCTCTAATAGATTGCAGACCACTTGAGGACAGGAGCGATTTATTTTTTTCTGCCTTTTTTTATTTTTTAGTTTCATTTCCACAAGATTTTGAGTTACAGATTTTTTTCCCCAATTTTCCCTACCCACCACCCCAAAATGGCATTCCCACTTCCTTTTTGTCTTTGTATCTTTAACACTTTGCACAGTGCCTGGCATATATAATAGGCACCAAATAAATACTTATTGATTGATTGATAGAATAATATCTATTGTTAGGCAAAATATCCCTTCAGATAATACTCATATAGGGTATGAGCTCACTGTCTTGGTAAGTTCAGGAGAGAACCCTGCTGCTGGTACAAGGAATAGGAAAGGCTTCAAGCCTTGAATTGATAGACTTATATCTATCAATCAGTCACTCAACAAACACAAATTAAACAATTTCTTTGCATGACTGGAGATACAAAGAAACAAAAACGGTCTCTCTGTTGAGGAGCTTAACTTTCCCGGGGCTGAGCATCCAGTGCAGTGGAGTGGAATCAGCTCACAAAGTGAGTCCCAGAGGGCCGCTGTCTTTATTTCTTGACTAGGGAGGAAAAAGACATTCACTTTACCCCTGTTGGAGAGCCCAGCTGTCCCGTGCCTGGTGAGCCTGGTGGAAGCAGACCTAAGGCTCTGCTCGGGCCCTTGCTGGCCATTTATCTCCGATTAGGCCTTGAGAAACTCTTCTCTGTTCATTTTATAACACAGGCCACTGGGTCTTTGAGGATAAGCAGGTTAAAGAACATAGATGCATAGATGAGACCAAGCACAGAACTGTCCAGAGGCTTCCTCCCATGGCCTAATGACGAGGAGTCTAAAGGAACATTTTTGAAAATCTTGGAGCTGGGGAAATAAAGCCCTGCACTTCCGTCTTCCTGTCCAGACCATACCAGGACCCTCTCATAAGACCGCAGGATTTTTAAAGCTAGAAGGTGCCCAAAGAAGTCATACAGTATACAGATGAAGGTACTGGAGGGGAAGTGACTTACTCCCAAGGGCATACAGGAATGCTAGGATTGGAATCCATGACTTCTGCCTGTAGGGTTTTCTCTGCACTGTCCAAATCTTGTCACTTGACATCACACAGTTTGTAAATGTTTGGGGCAGGAGACCAAGGATGGCTTTCCTTAGTCCAGATTCAGGGCTTTCCAGCTCATGCTCCCCATTTTATTTTGTTTTACTGTATTATGAGGATTCTTCACCTGGTTTTTTTTGTTTGTTTTTAAATCATCAACCCCTTTGGAAGTCTGGTGAAGTGTATAGTCAACTCACAGTAATGTTTGCATAAAACACAATACATAGAATTACAAAGAAAATCACTATATACTAGAAATGTATGTATAAACATAATTATATAACTATAATATAATTATATAAATATATGTAGTATATATAACTATAATTATACATTTATATTACATTATACAGCTATTAAAATCATATTACATTTTGCAATTTTATTAAATTATATTGCAAATTGCAATTATATTAAAATAAAAATACAGATTTTTTTCTCAATCAGGTTCACAGACCCCCTAAAATCTGCCTGTAGTCTGTGGACCCCCTGATTAAGAACCTTTATTAGAGGTTCCATATAAGGTCCTTGAGGGCAGAGGGGG
>NW_027185759.1:32957330-32966453 GCF_028583685.1 Petaurus breviceps papuanus
TCCTTCCTCCCTTCCTCCCTCCCTCCCTCCCTCCCTCCCTCCCTCCTGCAGTTCACTGTTGACAGTTTGAAAAAAGAGGACTGTAGGAATGGCTACTTGTGATGGGGTCTGGACAGAAATGCTGTATTTGTTCCATGTTTGCTATAGAAAAGAATCTATAATTGTCTGCTTTTCACCAAAGAAAAGTCTTGTAGATGGTGGAAGGTTAGCTGCTCCTGGGGCCTCCAGCCTCTTCCTTGTCGACCTCCCAGGCTTTGTGTTCCAGGTCGCATTGCTGGCTTGTTCGTGCCTGCTTTTAGGGAAGTGTGGGTCATCTGACCGATGTGTGGTGGTTTTTATTTTATTTTATTTTTTGTTTTTTAATCTTCAAGAATTTAAAAGACAGCAGCCATGCTCCCCTTGATGCTAGACTACCTTCCTTGTGCATTGTGTTGGTGCCAGAGCCACAGGACCACTCGTTCTGGGATAATGAGGCATTTTGCTGTTATTGGTTAAGAAAGATTGAATATTAGGATGCAAGGGCTTGCCAGGTTCCTTGATAGATTACAGTCTGGTTGCCAGGGCAACTCAACAGCGTGAATGCTCCAGGAACTCTCAGCTCCCAGGCAAACATGGTTGTGAGATGCTAGGCTGAAAGCTTTTCTCCCCCAGACCTTCCCCACCTTAGAGAAGTGAGGTAGGTCCATCTTGGTGATGCTGGAGAGCTCCGTGCCTTGCTGAATGGGACCTGGAATGTGGAGCCTGTTGTGAGCAATTGCTAAGGGCACAGCTGCTGATGGTCTGCTGGGGAAAAAATGCTTCAGTGGGGGCTGGTGAGCTTGAGGCCCAAGGCCCACCAGAATGCAGTGGATGGCAAGGCCCAGAGGGGTTTGTGAAGAATGGATTATGCTGCCTGCTTAATGCATCTTGGTCATTCTGCAGAGCACACGTGTAGAGCTGCAAGACTTGTAATCTTGTCGGTGGTCTCCACCATCTTCCTTTATTTTACAAAAGAGGGAAACTGAGGGCCAGGGTGGGGAGTGACTCAATGGAGGGAGGTCTTGTACATCATAGGACTTTGGTGTCATAAACCTAGCACTGGATGGGAGATGAGCCAGAATTTGAACTCAGTGGCCCCTGACAGCTAGGCAGATTGTAGATTTGGAGCTGGGAGGGCCGTCATTACAATGTAAGCTCCTTGAGGGCAGGGTCTGTCTTTCGCTTCTTAGCACAGTGCCTGGAGCACATAGTAGGCACTCAATAAATGTTTGCTGACTGCTTGATTGATTGGTTTACTCCAGCCTCTCTCAGTTTGGAGATGAAGGCACAAGGAGGGACTTGCCCAGGGTCACACAATACTAAGGTGTGTTAGAAACTGAGGCCTCTGACTCCAGACTTCACCCTGTTCTTCTCACCATCCGTCATTCACGAGGCCGAAAACCTAACCCCACGATTTTGTGGCTGCTTTCTTTGTATAGTCTAGAAAGAGTAACTTAGATTGCTATGAGAGCTTGTAAGAGTCAGACCCAAAGGGAAGCTTTGGGCTTCCCCTACAGGACCCAGTCCCTGCTTCTCCCTTCCCTAGCCCTGAGAGGAGAAGAAGATTCTTCATTTTTGTTTTATTATCAATCCAATGCCATTGGATTGATATCTAATCAAATGATGTTGTGAATGATTCAGACAAAGAAAAGACAGGGATTTCCCTAATGTTTGTGAAGAGTTAAAGATGGAAGAATGATTTTTCTCTTTGTCTTCCTTGGAACCATTTATTATAGAAGTGGAATTCTGAGTGAAATTAGCTCTCATCAATATTTCTTGAAGGCCCCACTATAAGTTGGAAATAACTGTTAGCATTTATAATTTTTAATTACATGGAACTTGTATTTTCAAACTTTATATGAGGCTGTAGGCTTCTGCCTTATTAGTGTAATGTACAGAATCACGTGGTAATTGCTTTAATTGGATGCCAACTCAAACATGATTATTCCTGAAACTATGGCTTTATAGCTTGAATGATCACTTTTAATTTACTTTCAAATATAAATTAGCCTGCTTTCTTTTTCTTGTTGGGTTCGGACTTGGCAAGGGGGAAATTAAATATATTTCACGTATGTGGGATTGGTGTGGCCTGCTTTCCCAAAGTTCCGCCGTTCAGCTGAGTAAAATTAAGCTGTGGAAATATGTAAGTCATGCGGTTAACACAAATGTTTAGAAAATGGGTCTGAGAATTTGAAGATTTAGTATGGGCTTTCGTGGGGAGGTTGACATATTGATATATATATGCATCTAGACAAAGATATACGTATATACACATATGCACAAATGCATTTATATCTGTAGATTATGTTGATAGTTAAATGATGGATAGATTGGTCTAGGTAAAAGAGATGATCGTTGGAGAGCTAGCTAGATAATGGATGGATGGATGGTGAGAGAGGATCTCTGTAGGTAGATAGAACCTTTATTAAGTATTAGCTTAATTCAGGCACTGTGTTACCCCCTGGCACCCCTAATACAAACAAGCAGGAGGGTTCCTGCCCTCAAGGAGTTTACAATCTAACAGGTTACAGCAGCACATAGTAGATGAAGGGAGAGGGGGAGGGGTTTTCACCATAAGGGAGAGGATATGGGTAGCTTCCAGGAAGACCTGAATTTGAATCCATCCCTAGCTGGGTGACCCTAACCTAGCTCAGCCCAAGTTTTCCTGTCAGTAAAATGGAGAAAAGAATTAGCACCGACTTCACAAGACTCCAAGGAGGATAACCTGTAACAGGGACCTCTTTCAGTTGACAACTCTGCATTAACTCTTGGGTGTTGCCTTGCTGTAACAATAAGACCTGATGTTACCTGGGACTTGTGTCTGTGTGTTTAATGCTTCTCAGCAGTCTTGTGAGGGGGGTGTTTGTTTTTCCTTATTTTACAGATGAGGAAACTGAGGTTTGGGGGACTTGCCTAGTCTCCCACAGATAATCTCTGTCACGAATTGGATTCCAACCCAGGGCTCTGTCTTTTACAGGGAAGGAAGCGAATAACCATTTGTATATCACCTACTGTGTGCTAATCAACTTACAGTCATCTCCTTGGGTCTTCACAACAACCTGGGGGGGGGGGGAGATAGTATTATCTCTCTCTCTGTCTCTGTCTGTCTGTCTGTCTGTCTCTCTCTCTCTCACACACACACACAGACACACACACATTTTATGGATGAGGAAACTGAGATTTGAATAATTCGGTATTTGAATCCAGCGCTGTATCCACTGCCCCATTCAGCTGCTCAAGAATGTAAACTAGACTCCCAACATGCATTGTTCTGGGAACAATAGCCATCTTTATTAGGCTCCTGATTCGTGCTAAATATTTCTTCTAAATGAGTTTCAGGGGGCAGCTTAATACTTAACAATTAATACTTACTAGCTGTGTGACCTTGGGCAAGTCACTTAACTCTAATTGCCCTGCCTTCCCCCCACCAAAAAGACCAATAAGTAGATGGATGGATGGATGGATGGATGGATGGATGGATGGATGGATGGATGGATGGATGGGACGGACATCAGCATAATATAGATTCTGTGTTTTGGACATTTAGTGCACTGAATCTCTGGTTTTTCCAAAGAAGAGACCTCAGTCTTTGCACATTTCGTTGCATACCTTTAGGGTGGTATTGGAGACTACATTTAGCCCAGTTCCCATGCAGCACCATCCATTATTGGGATCCTTTTTGGTTCAGCCTTGCCCTAGTTCTGAAACTCTGGTTGTGTCCCAGGCTTTGTGATTATTTAAGATCCTGGGTTGTTTTTTTTTTTTTTTTAATACCTCTGTCTGGTGTATAAATCAAGGTAATAAAATGGTTGAAATAAAAAAATACCAGATGTTTCTAGTATGAAATTGAAATTAATGTTTTATTTTGACAGGTCATTCTAGTTCAAGTTAATCCAGGAGAAAGTTTTACAATCAGGGCTGAGGATGGAAGTCTTCAGTGCATTCAAGGTAAGGACATTTTGCGTCTTCTCCTCCTGTTTATTGCTTTAAGGAAGTGAGGTTTTCCTTGGGTCTTCCTTTGCTTTTTCAGAAACCAAAATGTGTATCTTGGATTTTCTTGGTTTCCTACTGCCAAGGTCCTCGATGCCTCGATGGAACCACAGTCTGCAGCCTTGAGGTGGGAGGCTCTGTTTGAATTGGGTGACTTGGAGCTTTCGGGATCTTTAGGATTGTTTGGAGGATGATTGAGACTGGGCAGTGTGTGGAGCTGCCTTATGGATCAGGGAATTTTACAAAGTCTGGGGAAGACGGTGGTGCGGGTATTACTCAGAAACTTGGTGGTTTAATAGGTGATGACGTATCAGCACACAGGTCAGTTTCCTGAGGGGCATCATGATGATGAAAAACAAATTTTCTTCATTGGTATTCTCAAGCTTGGGGGTATTCATACCTTTCTGGGAGGATCTGTGGTCTTAATTTCTCTTCTTCAGCATTGTCCTGTTCTAGGAGATGAACCAGAGCTTCTCACATCACGTTGGTTGCTACAGAGGAAAACTAATTAGATTAATCTGGTCGTGGAGTTTGTTTCTAAAGGCTACTGTGCCAGGAGAAGTGGGGGGCATTGGAGTCTTTGGCAGTGATCCGGATTATTGTAAATGATAAATTTGGCCCCTGGGCCGGATCGATGTGAGGTTATTGATTGGATTGAAACCAGACCTTCCGGCTGTATATTTTAACACCTCAATATGATCTCAGTGTTACATAAATAAAGAAGTAAACTTGGGGAATTGTCCTTCAGTTTCTCAAAATCAGCTCAATAGGAATGATTGATTATTTTTCCCCCACACTTGTACCATCTGAAAACATTGCATTGCCTGCTGCTTCCTTGTTTCGGATTAAAAAAGTAAATACAAGGGACATGAAAAACTGAGGGGATGAAAGGGGAAAAAATGGTAGATTTTAGTTGTCTGTTTTTTTTCCTCTAAAGACTGAATCAATCTGTAGTATCTGAGATGACTTATTTTAAAAATGCAATCCATGGGGGCGGCCATGTGGCTCAGCAAGTAAGAGCACCGGCTCCAGTGTCAGGATGACCTGGGGATCAAATCCGGGCTCAGATACTTAGCACCACACCCAGAAATAATAACTGGCCGTGTAACCTTGAGCAAGTTACTTAACCCCCATTGCTTAAAAAAAAAATTTTTTTTAAATGCAATCCATTATGCTTTCATTCTGGTGGACTTTTGAGGAATTTTGATACCATACAGGGTGACACTTTGATCTAGTAATAACATATGATGCTTTAAGCATTTTATAAATATTATTTCATTTTGGACTCACAATAACTGGGCTTCTATTATTATCCCCATTTTACAGAGGAAGAAACTGAGGCTGAGATTAAGTGGCTTGTCTAGTAAGCGTCTGAGGCAGGATTTGAACTCAGGATTCCCTGATGCTGTGTGTAATGCTGTTGTCTACTAAGCCACCTAGGAGGGAGAGAGCCTGTAGCTAAGTCAGGTTGTTTTTGCCAGAGTGTATTTCCCTGATGGTTTCGAGTGTTCCTATAATTGACCATGTATGCCTCACACATATTAATGAAGAGCAGATTTCTCTTCAAAAGAAAAACCTGTCCTTTATTAATAAGTAATATGAAGAAACTCCTGGTTGCTACTGAGAGCTAGTTAATATGCATAATAGCATTAGCTATGCAAATCGCCACCAATCATCATGCGGTACTATAGCTTTTGGACTCTACAAATGCCATTGCCTTGTTTGGTGGTGTGAGTTAGGAGAGAAAGAAAGCCTGGCTTAAAAAAACAGGAACCTAAACTCTCCTCCCCCCAAAAAAGAAAAGAAACCAACCCCAGTATTGACAGCTGCTGATTAAAATGAATGCTTGACTCTTTTTCAATTTCAAAAATAAGCAGTTGAGTCTCTTCTGATCTAAAATATTTAGCTTTTATCTTGGCTTCTCCAACACAGAGAGTGGTTGAAAATGGAGCCGCCAGGATTCCTCCCCCTTCAGAAGATAGTTAGCAGAATCTAATCTTCACTCCCAAAACTTGATGTGTGTAATAGAGGCTCTCATAAAAGGCCAGTACCAAACCACCAACCTCGTAGGCAAATGACTTAACCCCTTGGTGCCTCAGGCTTCCTCATCTGTGAAATGAGAGGTTGGACCAGATGGCCTTTGAAGCATCCCGAGACACTCTGACTAGGGAGGTGCCCACCATGAGATCTATAACCTTGTGATGTTAACCTTGGGGGATGAATGGGAGTTATCCTTTACAATCAAGCAGCTAGCATTTGTTAAGCACCTACGAGGCTCCAGGGCCTGGGCTCATGCATGGAAGCCTTTGAATGTGCAGCATCTCAGCAGTTATAGATGGAAGGGAACCTGGAGGTTGGCTGGTTCAGCTCCTCTGTCCTAGAGGTCAGTGGTTAGCCCAGGGTCACAACAGGTCGTAAGTGGCAGGATTGAGATTTGGCCTCAGGACCTTGGACTTCGCACTGCTCTTGCCATGTTGCTGTGTGTGTTTGTGTGTATCTGTGTGTTCTTGGGCATGGCTTGAAAACAGGCATCATAAGTGAAATCAGCCTTGACTGAAGGGATGGCTGTGGACTTCAGATCCTCACTCTGACACCTAGTTTCTACGTGACCTTGGGCAAAGTCATTCAACTTCCCAGGCCCTTGGCTTCTCCCTTTGTAAAATGAGAGGCCTCTAAGGTTCTTTCCAGATCCAGATTTGTGATCCTGTGATCTTGAGATAAAACAATTTATTCATAACAGCTTGTATTCATATGCTTTTAGGTTTGCAAAGACTTTGACAGTTATCATCTTATTCCCATAACTTCCCTGGGAGGGAGGTGCTATTATTTCCATTTTATAGATGAGTCAACTGATGCAGACAAAGGTTAAGTGACTTGCCCAGGGTCACACAACTAGGCAAGACTTAAACTCGGGTCTTCCTGACTACAGACCCAGTACTCTGTCCACTAGGACATCTAATTGTAGCTTTTTATGTTGAAAAAATTTGGATTTTCTTCAGCTTTGAGTTTTTTCATTATTAGAATGTTTTCACTTGGGGAGTTAGTACAAGGCAGCCAGAAGTAACCAGTAATGCAGTAGTGGAAAATTCAGAAACTTGGTCTCTATGTAGATAAGGTCATCCTTTGCTTCTCAGGGGTTCAGAATTGCTTGGTGGCAGTTCATCACCATTCTGTCCTCTGTGACAGCACCTGAAGGGCATGGGGCCTGGGTGTCTGAGAGAAATGGCCCTCCTGAAAGACCACGGCTCCTGTTTTCCTTGAAACGTCATGGGTGATAATGAAGAAAGGAAAAACAGGAAGCTTACACTCTGCTGGGGAAGCAGTTGGATTTCTAGTGGAATATTTCTCAATATTTTCCATGAAACATGAATCATAGCATTGCAGAGGGCTGCAGAAAGGTCACGATGGTTCTTCTCCTTCTGAGATAGGCTGTTACATGCAGCATCCCGGTGAGAGCTTGGCATCTTCAGGGCTTGTCTGAGTGGCTAGAAAATGCCTACAGACTCAACTGGGAAGCCTTCTGGGCACTTCAAGCTCAGGTCTGAGCTGGTGCATCTTTGTCTGAGAACAGACTCTTTCCTATCTTCCTATCGGTGCAATCTTGATGCTGTTCCCACTGCTTGGATGCCCTTCCTTCTTCTTTATTCCTCCAGATCCCAATGCGCAGGTGTGACTGTCACTGCCCATGGCTCCCTCTTACTTGTGGGATGAAGTTCCACCTCCTCAGCCTGGCCTGCAGTGCCCTTGGCTGTCTACTTCCAGCCTTATTGCATATACTTGATAACACACACTCTGTTGGTCGAGCTGTTTCCCCCTCCGGATTCTGTGCCCTGCCTCATCCCTTCGCACAATCTGATGCCCGGAATGCTCTCCCCTCCTCATCACCGCTTCCTGTCATCTCTGGCTCCTCCTGGATCTCTCCAGATGCTGGGGTTCTCGTCTTCCCAAGATGGCTCATGTGGGACTGGCGTGCCTGCTTATCTCTGTACATGTTGTAGCGCATTCTCCCCCTCCCTAAGGGCAGGAATCAGTTTTGGTTACTGTAGCTTCATGGACTCGCGAGCTCCCTTGAGAGCACAGCTTAGATGTCGTGTCACCTCCTCTAGGAAGCCTGCCCTGATCTCTCCCCTTTCTAACCCCAGAATCACTTTGTATTTATGTGGAGTAGATTCTGAGCAATTCTTAGCTGTGTGAGCTTGACTGTTCTCAAGCCCTTGTCCCCCTCGGGCCTAGCTTCGTGTTCTATATGTAGCAGGCCCTGAGCATGATTCCTAGCCCATACAAGGGGCCTAATAAAGGCTTGTCAGATTGAATTAAATTGTAAAGTGCATGCATATATGTGTGTGTATATATATATATGTCTGTGTACATACTCACAGTACCTTGTCACATATACATATTACATACATGTACACACACCTACAGTGTATGCACATATACAAATTATATGTTTCTATATTGCATGCACATGTGTGTGTCCATGTACCACACACGTAAATTGTGCCATATGTATGCCCACGTATACATGTACATTCATGTATTATGCACATGGACACATACTCACTATGTACATGATATGCATTATAATGCAGTGTGTAACATATACACATGTACAGTACACATCTATACGCACACATAGACATGTGCATTATGTGCGTGTTTAAGCTATACAGGCGCACATATGAAGCATGCAGTATACACGTGTGTAACATATTATACAAACATGTAACACAATGCAGCACTTATATGTATGCACAAATTATCCACACACATATGCACATACACAGAAATTACGTGCCACCACACATACATGCATATATACAATACCCACTAACTATAGTGTGACTCCTGCTTTGGGAAAACTAGAGATATGGAAGTCCTGGGTCATCATTACAGGGATGACCAGACTCTGGGATTTGGAGATGTGTAATTGATGCTGACGTTGGTCACCTATTTCGACGTCTCTGTGGAGATGGCTTCATTCTTGTGACTTCCTTGGGAATTGATTTTGTGTTCAGTGGTTTAAATCCTCTCACTGAAGCTACAACCAGGAGCACGTGTGGTAGGGATGGAGTTGGGAGCCAGAAGCCACGAGAAAACCACCTTTGCCACCTC